>NC_051282.1:4685000-4957500 GCF_015220745.1 Sebastes umbrosus | reverse complement strand
CCTCAGTGTCCAACTTGACCAGTCACCTACGGAGAGAGAAAGAGAGAGAGATAGAGACAGAGAGACATAGAGAGAGAGAGAGAGAGAGAGAGAGAGAGGGAGGGAGAGAGAGAGGGAGGGAGTGGGGATTAATGATACTATTGTATAAAGGGGAAAAGTCCACTTACTAACTACACAAGATTTTGGTGTCACTCAAATGCCCGCTTTACACCTGGCATTAAAATGTGTTTTTGGTGATCGGATTGTAATCGGACAGTGCTTTACCACATGAGAGTACAGGTGTAAATGCACCCAAAACGCAATGAGGACAGATTGTGATCCAATTGGCCAAACCACCTCCGGAGTTGGTCAGGGACCAGGGTCTGAAATTAACTTTTTTCACTTCCTAATTTCAGACCCTGGATGAAGGTAGAAACTATAGTGTGAACAGAGAGAAGACTGAAGCCCCATCAGAGCTGAAGTAGACCAGAAACAGAACTGAGTCCTCGGACAAAAGATCTAACAATGTGAATGCAAAAAGTCCATTTTCTGTTGGTGCCCTTTTTGGTCCACTTTAAAGAGGACTGAGTTTGGTTCATTTAAAAAGAACTATATGTGAAAACACCCTCAACGTGGACACTGGAGATACATATTAATAGCAGGTGTAAATGTAATCAGGTTAAAACGTATCTCGATACAAGCTGGATACGCATTTTTATGCCCGGTGTGAAGCTGGTCAAAGTTGTAAAATTCAGTCTGTGTCACTGTGATCCAGCTCAGTCTGCTCATGAGTTTATTTCAACCACTGTGACAACTAGGAAAATCAAAAAACAAAGGACTGTAAATGTATAATGGTTCTCATACTGTATCATTATGTGGTATAACAATAGGCTTATCTTATATGATCCATTTCAGGCTTTCTAATGGGCTCAACTGAAGTCCAGCAGTTAGTGTAACAGCCGGTTGGCAGCGGCTACTCATTTGTGATCGTTTTATAAACAGTGACTATGGTAATATTATTTCTTGATGTGAAAGAAAAAAAGAAAATGTAAATGTAATGTGGCAGAGTGAAGGCAAAGAAAGGCACGGCTGTCTGCTCTCTCTCTCCTCTTTCAAGCGCTTATGCAACGCAGGCAGCAGGAACAGGATCATTCCAGCTATCTGCTTTCATTCGGCGAAGGAAACCCTGACCCTGCACACGCACGCACACACACACATACACACACACACACAAACAAACACACACAAACAAACACGTGCATGCACGCACATAAGCACCAGCTGGTTTCTTGGCAACACTTCTTGAACTGGATGAAACTGGTTTGGAGTGTGAGAGTTACACAAGGCTGCATCTTCATATGCTTGGGGGGGGTGGGGTTTGGTGTGTATACTAAAGTGACAGAGGACGGCTGAAGGGACACGGCGAGTTTGAACTGGGATGAGCTGGAATACTGAACGCAAAAGGGATGAATGGAATCATTGAGGGGAGTCTGAAATCAAGGTGGACCTGAGGAATAATTTATACTGAAGAACACTCATCGATTATCAAAGTTCCACCGACATTTGCTCACATTTATCACTCAAGTTCTGACGTATAGTGACGACGGGAAGGTTTGCCTTGCCTGTGGCTATTGAGACTGATGGTACGTGTCAACCGGGGCGTTTTTTATTGCGAGGGGGACGCGCCGCTTCCCCACTAGACAGAACATACTCGGCACCTGATTGGACGAACGCTTTCCATCCGTGGGCTGCTGCTCCCGACTTTCAAACCGGAAACAATATGTTTGGAAACTTTCTTCTCTCATTTCACGAAAATAGTTCACCGAAATGTGTTTCTGAAAACATTTGAGACGAGAAATAAGCCGTGCAGCTGCAGAATCTGTCTTTATTTTGGATCGACGACGTTTATTTTGAAAGATTCTCTGGAGTTTCGAGAGGCGTCGAGTCGCGTCGGACACCCGTGATTTGCATAAAGTAGACTAGACCTCAACATTATGCAAATGAGGAACAGCCGTCGTGACGCTTCGTTTCTCGAATCGCGCCGCCACGCTACCAGAATGCATTGCACGGCTGCTTACATGGACAATGAATGGGAAGCGTGGAAAAGATGGATCCTGTGGATATGTACCCTTAGGGCTGGTTTAGGCTAGAAAATAACAAGTTCATACATAGTTATCTCAACAACGCTGTGATTATAGCTGTTTCGAAGGTGGAGTGAAAAGCCGGCCGTCATAGAGAGGGGGGAGACGCGATAATCGTTTTGATGCGAGGATAACGGGGCACATTTTCAGACAGTCTCTCCAGAGATAGTTGGGTAAAGAAGCTAGAGAGAGAAGTTCTAATCCTGCATATTTCCTCACCTCCACACACCTTGTCCAATCATTGCATTAAGTCGGTGTGAACGCCGGATTGTCGGTTTCGGAAATGGTCGGAAAAGGTGCGGAGGGAGGTGAGGGTGCTCCGATCGATCAGCCACCGATTGTTGTTCTAAATAGTTTGATCGGTGGTCTCCGTAAAGGCCGATCAGAAGAGCCGATCACATGACACAAAACACGCAAGACAAATTTCTCTACGCGCCGCTGACACGGCTTCACCGGAGTTGGGAGTTGTGGCTCTTTTACGCAGCCCGTTCACGGCGAGACTGTTGTGTTACATGTCACATCGACATGCTACAGTATCTGAAATCACAACTGGGGCAGCGTTATGCCGGCGTTATGTTTGGTTCAGTGTTGAAAGCAAAGCCTGTGAAATGAAGGATCTTCTTTACAGCAGTACTGAGAGTATATCATGTGAAACACCAGGAGGGATCGTGTGTGTGTGTGTGTGTGTGTGTGTCGTCCACACCAACATCGGGGCGCAGGTTTTGCAGTGGCGCTAATTGCATAAATTGGTGCTTAAAAAGCACAATCAGAAGCAATTCCAAACCAATTACTGTCATCGGTTTATATGGTTATAATAGCGTATTGCCTCCGGACAACGCACATCCGAGATAGAAAGAAAGACAGAGCCAGGGAGAGAGTGAGTGTGTGTGTGTGTGTGTGTGTGTGTGAGAGAGAGAGAGAGAGAGAGAGAGAGAGAGAGAGAGATGAATGCACTCATTGCCCCAGTCCGCTCAGAGAGGAGAGACCGACAGCCCTTTACAGAATATACAGAATATTCAAGCACATCGTCACAGTTTGATCAGTTAAAATGAAAGTGCCTTGATAAGAGCAGCCTATAAGACTTGACCATTACTTATTGCTATTTTGTGTCTGTTTAAAAAAAAAAAAAGCATAATTTCACTTGATGATTTTTTCTCGTAAAGCACAACTTCACTTTGTGACTTTTCATTGTTATTTCTGTAAATATTACTAAAGCATTTTTTCAGTAATACGGTCAAGATGGAAAAAAATATGAATTGTTGCGTTATGTCCCATGAATGCGTGTGTGAATGCTGACATGTAGTGTAAGACTAGAAAGGTGCTATATACTGTAAATGCAAGTCAGTTTACCATTTGCATGGGAGTGCTCTTAAAATTTGGTGCTGAAATTTCCAGTAGGGAGCACCAGTGTCGCTACTGGAAACATTTAGTCTGGTGCCAGCTGTATAATGTTGTTAAATTAATAAATAATGCTACATGATAAACAGAAGGCTTCAAATAGATTACTTCGATCGGTGATCGGCCGATACTGCTTCCAGCAAATGGTGATCGGCCCCAAAAACTCTGATTGGAGCACCCTTAGGGGAAGGTGGGTTTTCAAAGCTGTTCAAACAACCGACAACCAGATCTGCTGAAACATTCTATCAGCTTGGACCGAAAACAGCCCTAGGTAAAACAAATACAAGAGGCTGCATCGCTGGACGCCTCTTGGAAGCGGTGAGATGGAGAGATAGGATACAGGAAGTCAAATACGAAGAATAAATCCATGAGTTTGAGGACTTATCCAAAACCAAAACACTGCATAATGGTTTATTACGCAGAAGGATTTTACAGCACAACTATGTCAAATTTTCACAGTCACGACAATCGTAGTAACAACAAAGACACTATTTCGCTGTACCAGAAAGCGGATAGTCTTCTAAGAAGTCATTAACCACACTAAGCCATAGGACATACAGTACATGCTGTAAAAACAACAAACCCACACATACTGTATCTTAGGTCAGAGGTGACATCTTGCAAAACTTTATGGGCGTGTGTGTGCTGTAATATCATTTGCACAATGTCTTTAGTGAATGTGACCTTGAGACGGGACAGATAGCGGATGAAAATGATGCACAATTCATGGTGATATCAGCGGCCGCAATCTTTTCTTTGTTAATTTGCCTCTGAATGATGATGTTGTTCCATAACTGCCGGATGTGAAAATAAATGATTATTTCCTAGCAAGTTCAATATGTCAATGTTGTGCCCCCAAGTGGACACAAATTTCAGTTTTTGCAGGTAGTAATAGTTTTGTATTATTAAAAGGAAGAAAAGAAAAGGTTTAATATCAGAAATTCTCCTTTTCCCCACGGCCAGTTAGAGGAGCGTGTGTCTGTCTGTGTTTGCTGGACGACGGCAGGCTGTCAGAGTGCCGTGTTACACAAAGTAAACTAGCTAATGCTGTAGCCTGCATGTCATGGACAGACAGCCTGTTGTTAGTGGTATTAAACAGGATGTGGCTGTTGTTTAGAGTCTGAGGCTCTCTTGTTGGGTAGCACGCTGCTGTCTGGCTCAGAGAAGCCAAGGTAGCTCATTTTTTTATTAATTTATTTTGTGATTTTTTTTTTTTTAAATAACGATTCCAATAATTGTATATAGCTGAATATTGCGGCTGATAATCGGTCAGGCCTATAATCAGTCGATCCCTCCCTATTTGCTATATTATAGTATTTATTAGGGGTGGGGGGAAAAATCAATTCACCTACAGTATGTATCGCAATTTTTTTTTCTTTGATTTTTTTCTTTGATTTTTTAATGCCAGAATCAATATATTTGCTTCATTTGAGTCCATTCGGAGGTAAAAGGAAGTTACCGCTTTTATTGTTGTAGTCTCAGTAACATGACATCATATCTATCCTGTATCCTTCAACCAAATCAAAAAAGTAGAAAAAAAGGGTCTGCGTGGATACGACCTGCACTCTCACGTTAAATCCAACGTGGTAAACACTACACATCCGGTAAAGTATGGAAACACTTTGGGTTATACTGTATTTAAACGTGAGCACATCGCCCCTATTCTGGCTTCTCTTCACTGGCATGAGAGTTGACTATTTTAATCCCTTTTTCCTTTCCTATTGGTCTTAACGCTTTTATTATTTTAATGTCTTGTTAGTTTTAAGTTGGTCTTAGTGTTTTATTGTGTTGTTTTTATGTTTGTTTGGTTTTTTTATGTATAATTGTACAGCACTTTTGTCAACTTTGTTTTTTTTTTTTAAATGTGCTTTATAAATAAATTTGGATTGGATTATATATGGGAATAAGTATATACATATATGGGAATAAAATTGATTGGATTATATTCACCAGAAGTATAAAACATTACATGTCCCTTATAAATTAAAAAGAAAATGCCACTAATTTATGAGGGAAATGTCTTTATTCTTTGATTTTTGGGTTGCTGGAAAAAATGTAATAAATAATTCCTGACAATGATCCTGATATATTTGACTTCAGGACATCTCTGACTACGTACATGCTGAAAATCAAACATTCTTACTGTATTAATTTAAATATTTTCCAATGTAAAAGTCCCTAGAAGAGTATGATTCAACTTTTTCCTAAGGTCTAGTATTAAAAAGGTTAACAAAAATTGCAATATCAAATCACAATACATAAAATCGGCAACCCAATTATCATGATAGTATCGAATCGGGAGATAGGTGAATCGTCCCAGCTCTAGTATTTATCTTACATGCACTCTAAATATGTATTGCAATTACTTCTGAGCGTTTTGTAATTTATTTCTCAAATCTTAATGTAATTTGTAAGAAGATACTTAAGAAAATTGTACTTGTGTATTTTCGAAATATAAAAAAAAAAAAAAGGCATTGACATTTGTCAAGTACATTACAAAGACGCACAATCTGAATATTTGCAAATTCATGCAGTTGATGACATTGCTAATTTTCTCTCCTACATTAAATCTTGCTGCTACAGTATTTATAACACTTATTTGGAATGAAATCACTTAACACTAGAGCTGTTGTTCCTGTGCGTCATCCACTGCATTCAAGGCAGTTCATGAGCCTTCACCTCAAACAGTGAGTGACCTTTGACCACCAAAATCTAACCAGTTCATCCTGGAATCCAAGTGGAACTTTTGTGTCAAATTTCAAGAAATTCCAGGTATTCCTGAGATATTGCGTTCACGAGAATGGTATGGACGGACAACCCGAAAATCCCACACCTCTGTGTTTTGGAATAATTTCTAGGAATCGTGTACATCACAACGAGGTTATTGAAAGTTGACTGAAAAAAAAAGAATACTACACATTTTGGTCATAACCGATCAAAACGTTGATAAAATCTGTTAGAGAATGAGACCTTGTTAAAGCCTCTAAATAATTCTGGAAACACAAACCTCAGGCGTCTCACACACATACAAACACCTCTCCTACCAACAGGCAGACCACCGCAGCACACAAAGAATGGACCAGACGAGCTGCCAGCGATTGACCAGCTTCTCTCCCTGATCTGTCAGCCGGCTGGCTCGGTGCCTCCGCCCCCCCTCCTCAATGAAAGTAGGAAATCTATTCATTCCTTTCACACCGAGGCCTCGAGTAAGAGGAAGTGTGAGGTACCGCAGGATGTGTCCTGACTAAAAGTCCTCTGCTACTTTAACACTTACACCTATGCCTCTAATGATCTCAAACTGTTCAATCCATTTAAAAAAACATACAAGGCATTCCAATTAATCAAATAAAGGCAGGACGGCTCGAGCTAATTCCAACTGCAGCAAATCTTGAGGAAGACTTCAATGAGAAACTTTCCAAATATGAAGACGCTCTCACTCATTTCATCAATTAAACAGTATCACCTATATCACAGACTATTACAAGGATGTGTCAGAAACAACTGGATATATTGGAAAAACTTTAGTAAATGAAAAAATACATACGTACGACTGGATTGTTTCACGAGTTGCCAGTTTACAAGCTAGATTTAACAATAAAAAAGCGAAATCATCGTCAGACGATAGCCGGTGGGTTTCCGGATTGCATTTTGGCCAATGCGTTCTCTTCTGCCCTCCACACGGACTGTTTGCCTTCAACCAAAGCCTGCTAGAACATGATTGGTCAATACTACTCGGACTACAAAACGGAAACCAGAACACTTCCAATGCCAAAGTCTTGTCCCCTTGCCTACAGATTACATGTGAAAGTAGAATCTGTTTATGGAGATTAAATATTTAAACAATCTTCATCCCCACTGGCTCTTGCCTCCGCCAACCATTCAAGTTGCAGTTTACATCCATGTTGGTCCAAAATGTCATCACTTCCTTACCACTTACAGTAATAGAATATGGTAAATGGTAAATGGACTTGCATTTATATAGCTCCTTTCTAGTCTTCCAACCACTCAAAGCACTTTACGCTACATGTCAGCATTCATCCATTCACACACACATTCATACACTGATGGCAGCGGCTGCCGCATAAGGAGCATGCCCATCAGGATCTAATCTAAATACTCATTTACACACTGACTGCTCAGCCTTCAGAAGCAATTTGGGGTTTCAGTATAAATGGGAAAAAATATGAGAAAATGAAGGGTATTATCGGAAATAAACTGGATTCCATTTATGATGGAGAAGTGAAACAGAAAAGAGAAACAGACAGCAGACAACAGCTGTCCTGTCCTGTAGTGACCTGAAATTGCACTGACAGAAAGACTGTTGTGTAACCACAGCTGCAGTGTGGTGTTATTGAACTCTGGAGCTGGTAGACTCCACCACCACCCGGCTACTTGGTCTACAGGCGTTTGATTGACATAACAAAGCTTGTCACCAGGGTCTGAAATTAACTTTTTTCACTGCCTGCCACTGTGGTAGGTACGTTTTTTTTTTTTTGTCTGCCACTCAGACATTTTATCTGCCACTTTTGAAATCTATGCGCTTAATGAAGGAATAACAGTTTAGATCTGATGTCATTCAATGTTCGATATATTTTACATGAAAAACATTATATACATGGTAGTGTTCGAATTACAGCGTAGCTTCTGGGGGAGCCCTGTTTGTGGGGGGTGGGAGGGTACTATAGCCTACACTGTACTGTACTTTGTTATTGCCATCTGTAATGGTTATTTGCATAAAAACACACAATTCAAAAGATTATGAAAATATAATATTTATAATCAGGTCATAATTCCCTTTCTATTATCTATTTTATATTGCTGTGAAAAAAATTGCATTTGGTCGAAAAACAAGATTTTACATAGGGCCCCCAAAAAGTTAGGACCGGCCCTGGTAGCTGCGTGTCCTAAAGTTGGAGGAGATGCTGGAGATGCTCCTGTCATGAGGAGAGACGCAGCATGTTGGTACGGACACAATTCAGTCATTGCAGCCTTGTTACTCAAAGGGGACGAAGAGAGGAGTAAGTAAGTAAATTGGCCGTATACAGTGTGTGTGTGCGTGTGTGTGTGTTTATGTTGTCACCGAGGTTTAATAATAACGGTGCACTGCACAAAACATGCAGTCATTTTCATCAGCGTTCATTCTAATGTAACGGGTATTTTTCTTTCAACTCTCGTCCCAAAATTAGTTTTCATCCTCCCCGATCCTATTTTGTTCGGCCCCGGGACGACGGGACGTCCTCAGCGTTTTCCCTGCCTGCCAAAGTGGCGGGTGGCCTGATGATTTTACCCGCCACTGCCAACAATTTACCCGCATTTGCTAATTTCAGAACCTGCTTGTGACAGAGAAAGAGAGGTTCATATTTTTTTTAATCTAACTGGTCTGACAACCTGGGTGGCATACACTGCCAGAGATAAAGATACGGAACAAGAACTGTTAGTGAGTCAGAGCAAAGAACTCCACTGACTACACCTCGTAGCGTCACGTGGCGTCATATAACAATGCCTATAGCACACATCAGACGCACAGCACAGACTGAAGTAGTAGTTGGGGTACAACCGCTGCTTATTATGTGAGCTGCGTATATGTGTCACTGCTCACGAAACCTGCGAACTCCGATCAAACTGTCAAACTAGGCAGCGCTGATCAAATATGAATCAATATTCTGTTACTGTAATGCCTATTTCTCTCCTCAAATGTTCTCAGAAACATCTTTTAGTGTACTGTTTAGCTGTAAAATTAGAAAGTCTGTGACCTGACCGCTGGCCGGTGCTTGGTACTGGCTGGAACGGGGTTAGTGCTCCCATCATCTAACATGTGAGTTGATGCAACAGAAAAATGTTGGTCGCTCTGGCCCTGCTAGTTGTTTCAGGGAGCAACAGAAAAGGAGATTAGCCTCAGATTAGCCCCACTTATAATAATTATAATACCCATTCTGATTCAGTTTTTGATACTGTGTGGATTATAGTGTGTTACTGTGAGTAATAAAGTCAAAATAAAAGCTGTCTAGCGTTTTTCTGTGGACAGAATCCCTTTATTTGTTAACACAAGGCTTTTATTCTGAAATATTTGCTGGACAGTGTTGTGGAGAATAGAGTACCGGCTTTTAATTGTGAATTAATATTATTATTTACAAATGAGCACATGCTTCTTAAAATGTTTTCTGTCTAAAACAACGCTGTCTGTGTGGACGGACGCCGCACAGCTCTGTCACACACTGGTCACGCAGGCAGTGTGGCCCCGCCGTTACCGAGCAGATTTTGCTGCCTGTTTTATGATACCCGACACAAGCACAAGCACAAGCATTGAATGACAGCTAAGTTAAGTTAGGACTCTTGTTTAATTCCTATCAACTCACATGTTGTAGGCCTGTGTAAAGTGTTTTGCTATTCCTTTATTCATCCATGTAGTTGGCATGAATGAGGGGGAAAATAGTTTCTATAGACTGATCTGAGAGGAATCAACTTAAGATGAATACTAGAATGGCAATCGGAGAGCGCAGACTTTCACCAAGCTGCCCGAGTACGATGGCCCCCCCCCCCCCCTCTCCGTTTAGCTTGCGCCATCCTCCACGTGTATTTTTGTTTATGTTGAGATAAGCTGTACGTAGCGGAGCATCGAAAAACATTTCATTAAAACTGGACAGAAACAAAATAAACTCACCTGAACAATCACCAAGTGTGCTTTGGTCGAACTCAACTGTAATTTCACAGAGTTTAATGTGAATCTACAGGTGTCCTCCCCCTCCCTCCGCCCCCCGCTCTCTCTCTGTCCCTCTCTCAGCAGGCAGAAGGAAAGAGGCAGGGTGACACGTCATGAACGCGTCATCAGTTACACTGCGCATGTCCTAAAGCCTGTGGTGTTAATGCACAGGCTGACTGGAGTTATTAAAAGTGTTCCTGATCATGATCCAGATCGCCACCAAAATCTAATGGATTGTTCATTGTGCCACCCCCCACCCCTCCAAAAAATTTCAAATTTTCAAATCCATTGTGGACTTTTGGAGTTATCCTCCAAACCAACAAACCAACAAACAAACCAACGCCGGTGAAAACATAACGTCCTTCCTAGGCCTCCGGCCTGGGCGGAGGTAATAATACTTTAATTAGTGATCTTAGAAGGTGGTAACGTTACAGGTTGAGCAGCTCTCTCCATCTGTATGTTTCACCTTGAGCTGCTGCACCCTTTCTGTTACTCTGACAGCATTCTGTTCTGACATGTGTCGTGTTGACCTGTTTTTTAAAGAGGAGAAAGAAATGGCAGTGACAGTTTTTCCTCACCAAAATTTAGTGAAACTTTGGAGCGTTATTTAGCCTCCTTTACGACAAGTTGTATGACCTGGTTGGTACCGATTGATTCATTAGGTTTTTGTAGTTTCATATGATACAAGTATCTTCACTCTAGCTTTAAAACTTTTCCCACTACAATCTAAAAATAACAAGTTGCGTTAATGCGTTAAAGAAATTAGTGGCGTTAACACGAATGTGCATTAACGCGTTATTATCGCGTTAACTTTGACAGCCCTTATTTTTATAAATATATACACATATATTGTAATTATTATTGCCTTTGTTTGCTCTGACAAGTACATGCTGTTTACTCATGGCACCAGGGATTGCTGACGTTTAATAGGATTATTTGGGCATTTCCTGAAGCTACTGACAAAAAGTGCATCCAATTTTAGAACAATCCTGATTCACAAAGGTTTTGCACCCGGGTGCGAACAAATCAGATTTTTGTGTGTGTTTATTGTTATTTCGGATGTAGCATTTTCTTACATTTCAGTTTGTTATAAACAAATTCATGACAGAAAAAAAAGAGGTTGTCCATTTGTTGTTTTAAATCTACATACATCTTAATTTTCTACCTACTTACCTGTTCATAATACCTATATGTTTATGTTTGCTAATCTCCCTTTAGCGTTGTTGTCCTTGTTGGAGCTGTAAGTCTGTAGCTACTGTATATTTCCATCTACACTGTTCTTGGAACTGTGTGTAAATACACAGAGAGCCACTGGACACCAGGGTCAAATTCTGCGTATGTCTAAACATGTTTGGCCAGTAAAGGCAGTGGAGGTCTGGAGAATACTGGACCTGCAAAAGCATCTTGACTTGTAGGCCTAAATGAAATGAAATGATTAAATTACGTACTTGCTGATTGTTGTTTTCCAACGTGGGTCCAGAGACCTCCAGAAGTCCTTCACTTAGCTGCACAGCGCCCTGGAACAAAATGAACAATAGTTACTAGGGGTGTAACGGTTCATCTACTACATCGATGTATCGATTTATATTCCTACGATCCAACTACATCGATAGGTACTCGGCAAGTTGTCCTTCACGGGAGACGTATATTGAAATAAAATCGATTTGCCATGGAAATAATTGTATTGATACTAAGAATTTACACCTTGTCTTTAAGCAGGACAAACGTCATATGGATGTATATTTTAGCACTTTTTAATATTAAAGAGATGTTAAACATTACTCCGGTTCGCTCTCCCTGGGTATGACGTCATCGACATGCGAAAGCAGCGTCGATCTCAGAGGGACGACGACAAAACGAAGCGTGGCCGATGGCGAGGAAGAGCCAGACGAGCGAGAGGTTTTCATGTTTGAGGTTCAACGTGTGGAAACATTTTGGCTTTTGAAAAAAAAAGGGTGATGTCATTATTATAAATCGCTCGCTGTTTGCAGAATAAACAAAAATCAACAAAAAATACGGCGACCCACTCACCCCTCTCTTCCCTCCATCACTCCGGTGAACAGCTGATTATATTAACTACGCCCACATCCAGGTGACCCAAATCTATCACGATCACGCCAGGGATAAATGTGCACACCACAAACAGCTCTACTCTGCTCCTTTATAGACTTGTTTTACTCGTTGTTCTACAAACAATGTACAGCTTTATTCTGCACTTTAGTCTATTTTTAAAAAAATCTCTCTACCTCAGTTCTTATCCTACATTATATTACATATTTCACATTTCTTAATCCCCTGGTCTCTACTGTATATCTATATAATAGTCCTGTATCTCAGTTATTACCCTGCATTATATTCATTTTTAACAGTTTCATTCATCTCCTGGTATTTTTATATCTGGTATATTTTTTATACTTTGTACTTTGTTCTACTAACTTGGGATTTTTTTACTAATATTTTTGCACTATGGAACTGTGATGCACTGTGAATGTACAGCGAGCCGGTCGTTGTTGTGAAAGAATCCCCGACAGGGCGACGCTGCACTCCGACGTGCAACGGACAACAACAATGACCCGCTAGCTGTATATTATCCCGCTTATTACATGGCTACTTACTGAAGAATAAAATAATAAAAGAATCAATAATTTGACACAAAAATGGTCCACCAGAGTCCGACATCATAGCAACGGTCTCTTTATACATAGCAACGGCCTCTTTATACATAGCAACGGTCTGTTATACAGAAATTACAGACCACAGAACGCTGTGATTGACCAATCAGAATCGAGTATTCAACACAGTCGTGTAATAAATAATAATAAATGACAATATTACCAACACTAACAAAAACCAATACCAAAAAATATAAACCATCATAACCCTAATTAACATTACTACAAACATTACTTCATTCTGAATCGTTCATGGCTCCCACACTACCGTTTATATTGAAAATGAGGACAGAAGCAGCAGGTTAAACCACTGTTCATTTAACTTGAATAGAAGTTGGTTTATTATATTTTTGTTAAATATTGCACTGTCTTGTATCTTCAGAACTGAAGCAGCAGGTCCTGATGTTGCACTTTTTATTATTTTCTAATAAAAGCTGTATGTATTTGCCATTAATTGTCGTGTTTTTTTGTTTATATCCATAATTAATTTATCCCTGATTCCCTTACAAGAAAAACTTTGAAGAATCCTGACCTGTACTGTCCAGTATCAGATATTTATTTCACAGTCACACCGACTGAATTTAAAAAAAAAAAGAAAAAAGTTACTGTCTGAATTTCAAATCATTGAATCGTATCGTATCGTATCATATCGTAACGTAACATATCGTAACGTAACATATCGTAACGTATCGTATCGCACTAGATGAGCCAAATATCGTCCTTGAATCAGAACCATGGAAAGTGATACGTGTCGTATCGATCATTACACCTCTACTAGTTACTTTGTCATTTACTGATCAAGTAAGTTTTAAATCCATTTATTTACCGTGGTTATTATAACTCAATCCATGCTGAATCGTCCACCTTTAAACTTCTTTTATAAGAGGAAGGTGAAATCTACTGGAAGGAGTTACTGATCTGGATCCAGGAGGACTACACCTTCTGCTGTTACAACAATGATGATGACAGACTCCTGTCCTCTAAACTCACAATAACACATCCACATTGTGTGCATTCCAACGATTTCAAGCTTTTCAGGCATTTCAAGTTTGTTTAAAATAATGTTGTTTGTGCAAAATGTGGTCTTGTGAAAAATCTGGTTCCGACTAGTTCTGGCTGGCTCACACACACACACACACACACACACACACACACACACACACACTAGAGAATGTGGCTTATTAACATAGTTATGGATTATATATTAGTAATAGCAAATGACTGTTATTTTAGGTCAACACCGATGCATCGTCAACATGCTCTCCTGACATGGACACTGGACAGAGAGAGAGAGACAGACAGAGAGACAGAGAGAGAGAGACAGAGAGAGAGACAGAGAGAGAGAGACAGAGAGAGACAGAGAGACAGAGAGAGAGAGAGAGAGAGAGAGAGATCAGCTGCGCATCCCGATTCTTCTTCTTTCGGTTCAGCAGCACAAACAAACACTGATCGACTGAGTGTCATTGCGACATCACAGCGGGTCGATCGGAGCCTCTGTCTGCTGCAGACTCGGTGGCTCGTTAATGCACCGTGTGTCTGTTAGAGAGTGATGTGAGAGCACTCACCGAGGATCCAGAGACAGCAGCAGCAGCAGGAGGATCTGCTCGAAGCTCCCCGACACACAGCGACTGACTGACGGCAGCACCGAGTGAGTGTGTGCCTCTCTGGTCTCCAGCAGCCAGGACCACAGTTTCAGTCTCTCTCTCTCTCTCTCTCTATAGGAGGAGGGGTCTGGGCCTGGCTTCTTTTTTTTTTTTTCATCAAAGCTTTATTTGTATATAAACACAATGCTATTATGCAATTATTTCACTAAACAAAAGAGGACTAAGAAATCAAACGTAAAGCTTAATTTCTATATTGCAAAAACATAATAGTGACTCTGATTTAACACAAAAATCTCACGCAATTTAACAAAATGCTAATTTCTGGAGATCACAGTGGGGATGCGATTTAGCACCGGATTTGACTGTTATCAGGCCATTAAATAGGCGTTATCAGTCACTTTAAAGGTCCCATATTATTAAAAAGTGAGATTTTCATGTTTTTTTAATTATAAAGCAGGTTTAAGTGATATATAAATACTGTGAAAGTATTGAAACGCTCAATCCACAGGGAAGTACACACAGCCCATATTCAGAAACTCTGCATTTGAAACAAGCTGTCAGGATTTCTGTCCATTTGTGATGTCACGAATATACAATATTTAGAACCTTTGCAAACTTTTAAACGTAAACATTCTAAATGTGTCCCAGTTTATTCCTGGTTGCAGTGTATGTGAATGACATCAGCTGACAGGAAGTACACGTGGACCCTAGCTGTTGCCTAGCAACGCAATTCTGTTGCAATTCCGTTGCAATTCCATCAAAATGCACTAAAACGGAGCGTTTCAGACAGAGGGTAAATACAGGCATATTCATGCAGACAGTATGAGGAAAATAAAGTTTTTTTTTTAACCTTACAGCATGTAAACATGTTCTGGTAGAAACACAAAATACAAGTATGAACCTGAAAATGAGCACGATATGGGACCTTTAAGCACCATAGATGTGGGTCATTAGGGGCCTACTACGCCTACTACTACGTTGTAAAAGAAACTCCCTGTCAACTAGCTAACTTTCATCAACAACTCTTACTATGTTGGGCTCTTCTTTTTAAACACAATTACTCTCCTCACAATTTGTATCCTGTGGAACAACACTTACATCTCACACGGAAACAAAACACTGTACTTGCCTGATTGGTTTGTAAATAACATAAATACTGTAAACCAACTCTTTATGGTGAATTATATAGCTAGAAGGTTTTCACGGACAAATATAATGTTCAAATTTCTCGACGGGATTTTGATATGGTTATCAGATCAATACCTATATGTCTCGATGAACTATCCTTCAGTGAACATCCCCTTTACTGTTAATGGGGTTTCTGTATCTGATAGAAAGTGTACTAACACTTTTATTAGAAATCATCTTGAACATATTATTACTCCCATATGTAAATATAGGTGGTTATATTTAAATAAAAACACTATATTTCTGTTACCTTAAATTGTTTAGACATTTTAAATTTATTCCAATTGTTTAACACACCCCGAATGTTTTTTGTTTTGTATTCTCTTTTTTTTTCTTCATCTTTTCCTTTCCTTACAGTTTACTTGTTGTATAATTTATAATTTATTTTAATATTATTTTTATACTGTAAAATATTTTTGCAGAATTGCAATGAAAATGTATTGAACTTTTGAAATAAAATATTAAAAGAAAAACTATATTGTAAAAGTGAAAATGAAACTTAAAAGTAGCACGTTCTAAGATATAAAACTGAATGAAACGTCACATTTTGAACACAAACAAAAAGACTTCTTTAGGTTTAGGGAAAAACACTGTGTTTTAGGTTAAAATAACAAACACAAAGACAACTACACATTGTTAGTTTCACACGGGATGCAAATTCCAGTCTCCTGGGTGAAAACCCTGTTTTCTGTCCCATCCATCTTCCCTGACCTCCACCATTTATGGAGTATCACACTGTCTATACTACAGCACCTGGCTTCCACTTCTGCTCTTGTCATAATTACTACGGTCGCTAGAGGTCGCTGTCGTGTTCTTTCGGTGATCTACCATGTGAATAGATGATGAATCCTAGTGGGTGTAGTAGGCCCCTATTGACCCACATGTATGGGGCTTATAGCGACTGATAATGCCTAATTAATAGCCACTGTCTCATGGGTTAGAACGCTTGGTTGGTATTTGCATTTAATGTCTGACTGTGACAAGGGCGGCCATCGCCTACAGTATATTCTCCCTGTACTTGAAATTGCAAACTTCAACCACATCATAGTTAATGTTTATGGCTGTAACTCACAAACAGGGAATAATTCTTACCCTATATTTCAGATTAGAAAGACGATTACTTCACTGGTAATTTCCAAATTCTTCTATCATTTTTCAGAGGAGACTTTAATACTGTGCTGGATAATCACATTGTGGCCTTCAAGGAATTCAGATTCCTCCAGCTCTCAAGTGAAGATCTTCTTACATAGATTTAATTTAAATGCAGAAATCATATCGGCCTACATGGTGCAACAAGTCACTTTGAAGCCAGACACGTATTGATTACTGTCTTACTGAGTCTCTGATTACTTCCTGCTCTTCCTCCTGTGCAGACGCTTCGCTGAGTTGCTCTTCGCTTTGCTTTCTTTTTATCATTGCTATGCTTATCTTTCGCTACTAAATTTTTGGAAAACGGGTCCTGGATACTTACAAATCACTGGGAGTTTAATTTATGAAAGAAACTGAAGGCTACCACTATTTTAAAAAACTGTTTTACTTTGCGAGCGCGGCCTATCAGCAGCACAAGCCTGTACTATAGTGAACGGGAGCGAGGTGCTTGGCTAAAGCTAATCAGCAGCAAGATGCCTCCCTTCTCCACGGATGACTACTACAAACTTCTACAGAAGATAGCAGTGCTGGAAACAAAGATTATCCGGCTCGAAGTGAATGCGGAGGTGAATGGACTATGTGGGAATGAAACCACTCTACCACTGACTCAAAACAGTGAACTGGAACAGGCTAATAGAAAGCTAATTAGCACCAACAAGACCACCAAGAATCAAGAAGGGGGCAATAAATCGACTAGTAGTCCTCCCTGGAACGCTCTTGGTGCAAAGCCAAAGCGTAAATCATGTCCCTGGGAAATGGGAGGAAAACTTACAGGCAGAACCCAGCACCCTCAGATATATGATGCGACCGGCTGGCCTGCATTAGCATCCGAGCATAGTGCCTCATCAACCCCTGTACAAAGTAAGGTCCAACCGTGGACAACTGTGAAAGGAAGGATGAGTAACAAACCTCCCCAACAAAGAAGTTTGCAACTGGAGAACAGATTTGCTCCACTGTTGCAGGACCCTGGATCTCGATCTGATGTCCTGGATAATCTCAACTCTTCACACAGCAGGGTAAGAACCAAAAGCAACTCTGAAGGTAAAAGGCTACAGGGAAAGCTAACAACTGGGCCTCAAACTCAAACTCTGATTGTGGGTGATGCTGCTGTTAAAGATGTGAAAAGCATGTGGAGTAAAGACATCAAAGTACTCTGTTTTCCAAAGATATGGTCTCTGATCTGGCAGAAAGAATCCTGGATATTGTGACTGCACACCCAAATGTGAAAAATGTGGTATTGCACATTGGGTCGAATGATGTTGTGAAGCAACAGTCTGAAGTGCTGAAACGGGACTTTACTGGTCTGCTAAACACGGTCAGCTCTGTGAATGCTCAGGTGTTTATCAGTGGACCCCTGCCGCCAATCAGAAGAGGAGTCGAGAGATTCAGCAGGTTGCTGGGACTGAACACATGGCTTTCAACAGCATGCAAATCCCACTCAGTGCATTTTATTGACAATTTTAACTTTTTTTGGGACCGCAGACATCTCTTCAAGGCAGATGGACTCTGCCTAAACAAGTCAGGAGTAAAATTGTTCAACTCCAACCTATTCTACTTACTGCGTCATTCATCTGTTCCCTCTGCCAAGGACGCGAGACAAGAGGAATCACCACTGGAGGAAGACACAACACAATGTGCCAGGGGACCTCAAGGAGAATCATTTCACCCCCCACCACAAGCCAGCCCTGGGATACAGCAGAGACAAGAGGAGGCGTCCTCATCCTCGCTTATCACCCTTTCTCCCTCCTCCCCCCTCTTGGAGTTCACTGACCACATGAAGGAGCTGGTCAATGCTGGAACTAAACTTACTCCCCGCCCTACACCCATTTTCTCTCCCATGATCCCCCCACGAGGTCGACCTCGAACAACTTTGGCACTATCTCCACAAGCACGACACCTACCACCTCCATCCCCTCCACAATGGAATCAGCCTCTGTCTCCGCAGTCTGATAAGGATGTTCCTTTACAAAATGTTGCAAGCACAGATTGATATGTGCTGGGTCCAGGCTTCAAGGCTAATGATACACGTGACTGTTTCCAGGAAAAGCTGGGGCCCTGTGTGATGAGAGCTTCTTCTATCTCAGTTCTAATAAGTAGTAGAAAAAGAATGGTGAATCTGCAAAGAAACAGGAAGATTTTTACTGATTGTGCTAATTTATCAAATTTAGCATTGATTCCTTGCCAGCCAAACCATGTCCCAAAAAATAATAATAATGCTTCTAGCACATTAAAGCTAGCCCTGTTAAACGTCAGGTCTTTGGCAGGAAAAAGTTTTTTAATCAATGATTTTATTATTGAGCACAAGCTTGATTTTATGTTTTTAACTGAAACTTGGTTAGACCAAAATAACAGTGCAGCTGTTCTTATCGAGTCAACTCCTCCCAACTTTAGTTTTATGAGCGAAGCTAGAATGCATAAGAAAGGAGGTGGAGTTGCCATATTGTTTAATGATTCTCTCCAATGCAAACAGATATCTTATGGACATTTTGCTTCTTTTGAATATGTCGCTCTTCAGCTGAACTCCTCTTCTCGAGCTTTGTTTCTCAATATCTACAGGCCACCTAAATACTGTGCAAACTTTTTTGATGATTTTACTGAACTGCTGTCTGTAATTTGTGTTGACTTTGACTGTGTAGTCATTGTTGGTGATTTTAACATCCATGTTGACAACCAACAGGACAGAGGGGCCAAAGAACTGTGTCAGGTTCTTGATAACTATGGAATGAGTCAGCATGTGACAGAGCCCACACACAATAGGGGACACACTTTGGACTTAATCATATCAAAGGGCCTGAACATTTCCAAGGTTGTAGTGATGGATGTTGCTCTGTCTGATCATTCATGTGTATTCTTTGAGAGTACTCTTCCTGTGCACAGGAATGATAAGACAGAGGTAATCACAAAAAGGTATATCACTGAAAATACCAGTGATCAATTTGTTCAGGCTTTCTCTTCCACACCCACCCTCCCCTGGACCTCTGTCAATGAGCTTGTAGATAATTTCAATTCTAAAATGACAAATGTTATTGATACCATTGCACCCACCACGGTGAAGATTGTCTCTGGTAAGAAAAAATCTCCATGGAGAAATACCATGTTGGTAAGAAATGAAAAAAGAGAGTGTCGAAAAGCTGAACGCCAGTGGCGGAAAACAAATCTACAAGTTCATTATGACATCTATAAAGAGAGACTTTGCATTTATAATTCAGAACTGAAAAATGCAAGGCGGTCCTTCTTCTCTGACATCATCACCAAAAACAATAACAATGCACGTGCCCTGTTTGCTACTGTCGACAGGCTAACAAACCCTCCTGTGTCAGTAGCCTCTGAACTTTTATCCTCCAGGGCCTGCAATGAATTTGCTTCCTTTTTTACAGAAAAAATTCACAAAATCAGACAAGCAGTCACTTCCTCCATAGCAGGTACAGGATGTTTGTTTCCCCTGCGTCCACTTAAACCTGGTGCAAATACCATGACACAGTTTTATCCAATAAATCAGACATACCTGGAGGAAATCATACAACATCTAAAATCCTCCTCATGCTGCCTTGACATTCTGCCAACAGGCCTTTTCAAAAAAGTATCAGATTGTATGGTCTCAGAGCTTTTACAGATTGTTAATGCATCTCTTGTTTCAGGAGTGTTCCCACAGGCCCTGAAAACTGCTGTCATCAAACCACTCCTCAAAAAGAACAATCTGGACTCATCAATAGTAAATAATTACAGACCGATATCAAATCTTCCATTCTTGTCTAAAATAATTGAAAAAACAGTTTTTCAAAAATTAAATAGCTTTCTGGCACTAAACAACTCTTTTGATGTCTTCCAGTCAGGTTTTCGACGAAACCACAGCACTGAGACTGCTCTTGTTAAGGTCTTCAATGACATCCGATTGAACACAGACAGTGGTAGAACTACGGTTTTAGTTTTACTGGATCTCAGTGCTGCATTCGACACGGTTGACCATAATATATTACTAGACCGACTGGAAAACTGGGTGGGTATTTCTGGCATAGCACTCAGCTGGTTTAAATCCTACCTAAAAGACAGGGACTTCTTTGTGTCTATAGGTAATTGCAAATCTGAGCTGAACAAAATCACATGCGGAGTTCCCCAAGGCTCCATCTTGGGGCCTCTTTTGTTTAACATCTACATGCTCCCACTGGGTCAGATTTTTGAGAACAACAAAATAAATTACCATAACTATGCAGACGACACACAAATTTACATAACTCTATCACCAGGAGACTACAGTCCAATACAAGCACTGAGTGAGTGCATTGAACAAGTCAATAATTGGATGTGCCAGAATTTTCTTCAGCTGAACAAAGACAAAACTGAGGTTGTAGTTTTTGGAGCCAAAAAAGAAAGATTAAAGGTTAGTGCTCACCTACAATCTGTGATGTTAAAAAGCTCAGACCAAGCCAGAAACCTTGGTGTAGTCATGGACTCAGACCTGAGCTTTAACAGCCATATTAAGACAATTACAAAGACAGCCTTCTATCACCTGAAGAATATAAGAAGAATTAGAGGACTGATGTCTCAGCAGGATTTGGAAAAACTAGTACATGCATTTATCTTCAGCCGACTTGACTACTGTAACGGCGTCTTTACCGGTCTTCCTAAAAAATCGATCAGACAGCTGCAGCTGATTCAGAACGTTGCTGCTAGAGTCCTCACTAAGACCAAGAAAGTGGATCACATCAGTCCAGTTCTGAAGTCTCTACACTGGCTGCCTGTCTCTCAGAGAATTGATTTCAAAATACTGCTGCTGGTTTACAAAGCACTAAATGGTTTAGGGCCAAAATACATCTCTGATCTTCTGCTGTGTTATGAACCATCCAGACCTCTCAGGTCATCTGGATCAGGTCTGCTTAGTGTCCCCAGAGTCAGAACTAAACATGCAGAAGCAGCATTCAGTTTTTATGCACCAAATATCTGGAACAAGCTCCCAGAAACCTGCAGGACCGCTCCAACTCTCACTTCTTTTAAAACAAAGCTTAAAACTTTCCTGTTTGCGGGTGCCTTTCATTCTGACACTGCACTATAACTTTTACTCTTTTGAGTTTTATGCAATTTTAGCTTCTATCCTAGCTTTTATTTTTAGCTTGTTTTTATTTTCTAATCTTTAATGTTTTAATGTTTTTATGTTTTTATAACTGTTTTAATTATTTCTTAATGTTCTTTTGCATTTTGTCGCAATGTTCTTGAATGTTTCTGTAAAGCACTTTGAATTGCCCTGTTGTTGAAATGTGCTATACAAATAAAGCTGCCTTGCCTTGCCTTGCCTTGAGTCAAAACAAATCCAAATGAAAATACTTGCAATATATTTTATGAATCTATTTTGAATTTAAAAACAGAGTTTTATACTTTTGCAATAGACCTGATATATAATAAATCTGTAATGCATTTAGAAATAAGTAACGGCTTATCCTATTCAGGGTCGCGGAGGGGGGGACCAGCTCCAGCCCCCCGCTGGAGCTGGTCCTAGCTGACATTTGGCGAAGGCGGGGAACACCCTGGACAGGTCTCCAGACTATCACAGGACTGACACATAGAGACAGACAACCATTCACGCACACATTCACACCTACGGGACATTTAGAGTCAACAATGAACCTGCATGTCTTTAGACTGTGGGAGGAAACCTGAGAACCCGGAGAAAACCCACGCTAACACGGGGAGAACATGCAAACTCCACACAGAAGGGTCCCAAGCCGGTTTGGACCTGCGACCCTCTTGCTGTGAGGCGACAGTGCACTTGTATTTTTTTTTTAAGTTAACATTGTTTACATATGTTCTATGTATGTTTGCATGTAGAAATAGATATCAAAGTGCTAGAATTTACGAGGCAATCACAACATTAATTTTAGATGAAATTATAAGTTGTATTTTAAAAAGTTTTTTTTTTTTTTATATTATTTGTTATTTCAACTCACCTCTTGATCTACTGTGTGCAGATGGTCAATAGAGGCTATTTTTACCCGCAGTGTTCATAGTAGCAGTGAGAAGGCAACAGATGGAGCTAATATGTGATAACGAGAGTTGATTTAAGGTAATGCATGATGGAAACTTTCTCCTCTATTGAGCCACGTTTACATGGTTTTCATGCCAAAATGTGAAGTAATATCTTCCAGTGAAAACACGAGGTGCTTTTCTTTTCACCTTGTACACCACAGATGACTTTCAGTACAACTCCGGGTCGTGCCACCTGCAGAAGTTCTCTGATGACTCTGCAGTGGTTGGGGTGTATAAGTGATGGAAGGGAGGAAGAGTACACTGCACTGATAGATGATTTTGTGGAGCGGACTGGGAGAAACCATCTGCTTCTGAACGTGGCCAAGACCAGGGAGATGGTGATCCACTTCAGAAGGAAGAGGGCGGCTTCACAACCCTTGCGTATTCTGGGAGAGGACGTTGACGTGGTGGAAGTACCTGGGCGTCCAAATCGACAACAGACTGAACTGAAAGACCAATTCTGAGGCCGTATATAAGAAGGGGATGAGCAGACTCTATTTCCTGAGAAAGCTCAGATCCTTCAACGAATTGCAGCAAGATGTTGAAGATCTTCTATCAGTCTGTTGTGGCAAAGTGCACTGTACTTCGCCCTAGTCTGCTGGGGGAGCAGCATTGGAGCCGGTGACACCAACAGACTTAATAAACTGATAAAGAAGGCCGGCTCCATAATCGGCTGCGAACCAGACACTTTTGACTTTGTGGTGGAGAGGAGGACGCTGAACAAACTGTTATCCATCATGCATAATCCTGACCACCTTCTCCACCACTTACTGGACAGACAGCAGAGCTCTTTCTCTAAGGCCCCGTTCAGACCTGGTATTAACAAGCGTCCTCAGTGATCCGATCACAAGTGGACAGCTCTAACCCGTCAGTTCACACCTGGCATTAGATTGTGTCTCAACATGCGTCTCGAGTGACCGCTCGCTTGCTGTATCTGCAGATAAACAGCAACAGACGTTGCAATGGAATATTACAGTGTCAGTAATATCCTACATATTTGTAAATTCGGGTACATTTTATTAACATAAAAATACTAGAAGTGCACTCGGAGAGCGCAGACGTCCGCCAAGGCAGGATTCAAGTACGTCGCTGCCCCCCTGTGGTGGCCTGTGGTGTTAATGCACAGGCTGAGCGGAGTTGTTAAAAACAATTCTCGAAACCAGATCATGATCCGGATCGCCACCAAAATGTAATGGATTGTTCATTGTGCCACACCCCACCCATCCAAAAAATTTAATTAAAATCCATCACAGACTTTTGGAGTTATCGTCCAAACGGACAAACCAACAAACCAACGCCAGCGAAAAAATAACCTCCTTCCTAGGCCTTTGGTCTTGGCGAAGGTAATAAGGTCATTTTCGGGGATGAGAGCTGTCAGATCTGTGCAGAGCACCGGAACAAATACAACGCTACATCACCAACAGTATGATAATAATAACTTCCAAAACACAAGATTTACTCCCAGTGGTTTCTGTGACACGAGAAATACAGCAGCAGCAGGCAGCAATGCACTTCCTGTGCCTTGTCTGATATAGATAGCCTATAGGCATATATATATATAGATAAGATATATTTTGATATGTTACTGTAGCCTATACACAACGACGTCAGATGAGTAGGCGGTCCTTAATGTGGCCCAGGACACATTCGCGTACACATTGCTAAAAGAATGTGGTCTGAGTGATCGGATCTTAATGCGTCCTCAATGCGTTTCGAGTGCGTTCACACCTGTACTGTCCACTTGTGATCAGGTCACCCAAGACGCATGTTAATGTCAGGTCTGAACAGGGCCTGAGTGAGATTCAACTCTTCTTTGCTTGGGAAGGGGAGAGGGAGATACACCTGGCAGAGCTCTGCACTCTACCGACTGCACTCTTCTAGTTGTGATGGAGTTCCTTGTCCTACGTATGCAGCATTCTGTAAATGCTTTAAATATAGCATGCAGCCAAAATACCAAAATATAAGAACAGTGATGTACTGCAAAACTTTATTTGACCTTGTTTCTAATCAGCCATACTGTACAAACATCTAGGAAGACATGCAGCTACAGTTGGTCATGTAAGAATGCATTAGTCAAGTTCAAAAATAAATTATTATACATTCATGCACCACTTCAGTGACCCATTTTTTAAAAACTCCCCCGATGAACTCTATATGTTAATTTGCCTGTTTCTATCTTGAATTTGCTCAATTATATAATTGTACTTACTGTATGTATGAACAGTGTTTGATGTTGTCTTGGGTTTTTTGTGCTCTACATTTCAAACCTTCAACTGCTAACTGGAGCTTTGTGTATGGTAGATTCTGGGGAGGGTACAGAGTTCACAGTGCTCGGATGCGAGTCCAGTTCAAGATGAAAACGGTCCAGAATCAGATCGGGCTCGGTCAAATGGAAGTGGAGTGGCAGTCACCTTCCAAAGCTCCTGAAAAAAAAAATGAAAACTTTAATTTATAATAATGTATATTGATAAAAAAAAAACTTACTGAACCCGTCTTAGGGAAATTCATCCTCTGGATCTGATCCATCCAAACTGTGTAGGCAGCCGTTACCTAAAATCAATTTTCAGGCCAGTGTCCTAGTCAAGGACTTGACAATTGCTAATAGCCTATATCTAACATGGGCAAGTACAGTCAGAATAGTGTTGGACCCATAATGCTGCAAAATAATTGTACAAACAGCAGAAAGCGCATGCACAGTGGTAGCACAAAGTAACATCCCTCCTAGTGCCGGGAAGTTTGAGTGTTCTGTTGCCGAGGCAACAGCCTCAAAATATAGCAAATGTGGTTTGCGGCTTTTTTGGTCTTTGTGCAGAAATGAAGTAGTTTCTTGTTAATAAGAAAGTCAGGATCGTTCCAGATGGGAGTAAAATTAGATTCTGTGTTCAAAGACCTAACTAGAATTCTGCCAGCAGCTTGCTGACGGCTCTACTGAAAGCAGCTGATTGAGGGGAAAAGAGCAGCAGGGACATGCAAACCAAATTCTAGCTGTGCTGTATGTATTATTTTTGATCCATTCCATTTTGTTATATTTTCATAAAATGTCTTGTTTTTTGTGTGAAAAAGAAATCAGAATAATTAGAATCATTTAATACTGCCATATTGCATGTTTTACTTTCACTCTATACGCAGGCTGCATAGTGGAAGAATTAGCAGAGCAGCAGCAGCTGCAGCTTCAATCTTACATCTGTGTCTGCGTCACCTGCGTTTTGTTCCTATTAATTAAGCTGGATTCAGGTTTTTAGATTAAAGCCTTTAAGATTAATATCGTCCCCATATAGAATACGAGTGTTTCCCTTACCAGCTGCTCTACGCGTTCATACAGCAGAAACTGTGCGAAGTTAGAAGGGAGCTGTTCCACTCTGAAGCTACACCGTCCGTCCACCAGGTCCTGGAGTTGGGACAGACACCGTCTGAAATGGTTGTAGGCATCGCAGGAAACATCCATTTCTCTCAGGGTGAAGTTCATCCTGTGGTAAGACATAACAGGAAACACGGTTACTCCTTGAGCTTGTGACTTGTTTGTGTGTTGTGAGTTATCAATAAAGAAATGAATAACATAAATAAGGAATAGAGTGGCTTATGCTTCTATTTTATCGTCTATCTTCATTTGTTACACAACTATTTCTGTCACTTTCAGGAAACGAGTGCAACACTATGAAAGCCTTCGAGGAGAGACCGTCAGAGAATGTGCGCCATCATCCCCGTGATAATTGATTTCATCACTGAACATGTCATACGAACCACTTCTTTGTATAACTCTGCCTCTTTGTTACGGCTGCTGTGCCACCTATGTGCCTTTAAATTCTTGCTGCTGAATGATGACAATAGGTATTTTCATCAACTGAATGAAATGAATTTGACATTCCGCAAGCAGCTGTTGAAAACTCACTCACCAAACAGAGCATCGGTACTGATGTTTCTGTAAAATCACAGCTACCAGGAACATACTTAAAGATGTGTAGATGGGATGTCTCCTTACCTTTTCTCTATGGAGATGAAGATCATGCAGGTGTGAGGAAAGTTGCTGCAGAGTCGGTACACTGTTCGGAAAAGGCCATCCGTCAGATCTTCATCATAGCAAACTGGGGACACAAAAACGAATCTGATTAAAGCTGCATGCAGCGATGATAGAGCCCTCGCACCTCCCACTCTACGTTAAAAGTAAGTTAAAGTACAGTTGCTGCAAATGGCGAAAAATGCCCTCAAATTGCACAGTAAATTAAAAATGTCTGACTTCCTGTTGGGTTTACGGTACACGTCCAAGAGGTCATTTCGCTGACCAAGTTTGGGGATGATCTGGTTAAGCCGCTAAAGAGGAGTTGAGGATTGAGACATGATGAGCACCAACGAGAGACAGACGAAAGGAAAACGCCAGCCTAGTGTGGACGTTAGGCCCCACTGACGTGTGTTGTCAACATAGCAACTGACCACAATCATCATTTTCTTTCGACCCTATAATCAAATGACCACGGCAAACACTTCAATGTCTGTTCTACTCCTGTTCTATTTCTATGGACGTTTCATTTTCCAGGCATTTTAATATTGATCAGCTCAATTGTGAGAGAGCTGGAAAGCATCTCCTTTCAGTGACGGTGTAAAGTTGGAAGAAAACAATCTAACACAGGAAGTGATTATGCCTGTGTTATGTGGTGCTTTTATTTTGGTAAACTAGTAATCACTCTCTCTCTCTGAGGTCTCCAGCTGCCATCAATCACATCGTTAGACCAAACCAAGTGGCAGGGAAGAGAGAGGGGTGTGGGTAGTGGGATTTCTTTGTTAAGTTGGAATTGTTTAATGGTTTATAATGCTTCCTAGTTAACTTGTGTTAGACTGTATAGTCATGTGTATTTTGTATATATTAGTATGGTGATGATTTATTTGTAAATACAGTAAATTCATTTATTTGGTGTGTTCCGGTGTTGGAAGGGTCCATTTGGTAATTAGGCCAGCTGCAAAAAAGGAGCATGGGAGTGAGAGCAAGCATGTTGAATGTCTTGTCAGTCACCGAAGTCTGCGAGACCTGAAAGAAACCTGTTTCATTGTCCAGCTGCCTCTTTGCCATGGGTGAGGTTGTGATGTTCTTTTTGTCACTCGCTGAATATCACCAGTAGAAAAAGAGCAGAGCTCTGTGAAATACTGTTTGACTCATCGGCTCATCTTTCAACCGTGTCATACACCTCCATCCCGCCTGGTTTTTTCATCCTGGTTGTAAGGACTTACCACACTCAAAACCTTACATCAATACAATATTATTGTAATATTATTATTATTATTATTGCGACAGCCCTAATTGTGAATGTGGTGTTTTTTTTATTTTTGCTTCCAACATATGACAGTGTATGCTGGTAAATTAACCCTGAACACATCGAAAACAAACTTTTTTGAACAAATTTGAAATTGCTAAATATCTATTTTTTTGTTATTATTTAAAAAATGACAACAGCTCAGTAGCCTACCGTCAGCAGCGATGATGATCTTAGTGTTGTCGTACATATCTGCAACTTCCTCCTCTGTCCACTTAAACTCCACATCAGCATCTACAAAGATTAGACAAATGGACAGAGAGACATTTTCCAGATGGTCAGGTGGTGGCTGGTTTTAGTAAAAGTGAGGTGTAAAAGTCAGTCGGCTATACATGTTGTTTCAATGCGCCACATTAACTCAACATTGCATATCTTCTGCTGCTATGTACATATATACAGTAAATATCAGATTGGACTCATTATCGAATGACTGATCGGGACTGAAAATCTCATGGATTATAACTTTAAGAATGAAATACATGAATATGAAAGTCCATAGAAAGTAAATGGTATTATCAGTATTAGTAAACTAAAGTATTAGGTCTTTATATTATCAGCATTTACATCAATGATACGTATAGTCAGGCTCTATTCATTTGTCTTTAGGCTTTTAGGAGAGATAGGGTTGGTGTTATTCCATATGTCTCCTATTGTCAATGTAAAATCATATTATCAGGGTCATTTGTAGAAAAAGTTGTTGAAGTTGAAGTAATCATGTCAACATACAAAAAACTTTAGTGATAGATACAGAAAAAAAATCAATAAAATTGTCAGTGGAAAACATTGGTAGCACTTAATGGTTGTACATCCAGTAAAACAGCACGAATTCATCCGTGTAATACTTCCTGAACATTAACTATTAATTAACAATATCTCACGCATATGTCTTAATGTAAGAACAATAAGTTAATTAATGCGACTAGTTTGGAGAAATGTACTTTAATGGAATGTCAGCATGTTTACATGCTTTCAAATGTGTTAGCTTGTGTGTTACCGGTACAAAGGTCGTGCTGGAGCCAATCCAGCTGTCTCACTCTCACGTCACCACCTGATGAATAAAATACAGAACATACACTCTCAGTTCACTAGTAAGCAATGAAATGCATACTTTCACCCTCGTGAAATAAATAAATAACAAATAGAATAAATACATTTGGTAGCGCTTTCTCTGACGCCTGGGTCTATAATGCATTATAAACGTACTCTGTTTATAGCACTGCATATATATATATATATATATATATATATATATATATATCCCTCAAAGCACATTGTAATGTAAATATAATGCATCATACAAAATATAATGTATAACAACTATGGGAATTATAATACACTATATTCCTTGGAGAAAAAAAAGTCACCGAGTGACCAGCAATTATGACGTATTATTATACCTGAACTTATAAGTCACAATAAAATGCTTTATAATGTGTTATGATTATTGTTAAAGAGCATTATGAATATTTATGAGAGAATTACGCAGTGCTAAAAGCAGATTATAATGCATTACAAGTATGTTTATAATGCATTATAGACATGGTAGAGAGGGTTACCATAAAGGTTTCTCTAAAGTCTGAATAATTTGTAATTAACATCTACCGGTAGTCAATGAAACAGTTAAATATCCAACGGAATAAATGACTCCCATCATAGTAGCAACAACTTTTGCATAATGTTTTCAAACCGTCATTTCAAAAAAGCCGTGCCCTCTTTTTCAGGACAATTTGAGTTTTGGAGAGCTCTCCAAAACGCTCCTCTTGAGCAGTTGGAGGTTTAAGGTTCATGATTTAAAAGAAAGATTTCAGCTGTTGAAGACTTAAATAATAATGTTTGTGAGTTTGAAGGGACGCTCGCTCCCTCTTCTCTTCTAGTGGATCTCCTAAAACATATTCTATATCACATATAGATAGTATACAAGCGAACAAGATGTGCGTTGAATAACTCTCATTATTGTTTGGTTTTTATTTTCTTAACAGAAATATGAGATGTATTTTCATATGGTGTACATCAACAGTGCCCGTGGTATTAGCGGGAATTGAAAATAATTGGGAAGGAAATGAGGGAAAAAATGAATCTGACAATGTTACCTCACCTGCAGGCTCCAACATGTGTCTGTTTAATGTTACATTTCTCTCGCACATGTTTAGAAGGTCTTCTCCCACATCTGTAACAAAAGAAATTAGGTATTTCAGCAATGAAACACTGAACAGCAAGATGTCTTAAAATATGAATAACAAATTACACAAATATAGCTGTTGACGACAAAAAACGACAGTTTTCTGTGAATGAACTGAAGCATGGAAGGTCGTTTTTGACCTTGAGATGAGTATGTATGACAAAATAATCTCAGCATATAAATTTACAAGCTTTTCATAGTTTAACAATCTCGTAGCTCCTACTAAGTCTACCTTGGATGGATACGAAAGTATGGCTAATAATCAAAATCTTTTTTTTTTTTTTAGATCTATCGGAACAAAACTGTTAAATGTGTCATAACATGTTGAGATATTGAAAGAAACTTAAAACGTACAGTCGTGATCAGTGTTTAGAGTTTGAATTAGGATATGTGCTTGATGTGCATTATACCTGTGCAGTACACTGTTTTGGCTATGGTTGCCATGACGATGCTGGTTAAGCCTGTTCCCGCCCCCAGCTCCAGGACTGTAGCTCCTCTGAACACGAGCGGCTTAGAGAGGATGAAGTCGGCCATGTAGAACGCCCCGCGCCACACCTGATGAGAGCAAAAACAAAGACATGTTGCTTTAATGACTTCTTAATATCAAGCACCGCTTACACAAACACAGTTCAGCATTAAGATTCAAGTTTTTCCATCAGCAACATGATAAACATTAACTAGGGCTGTCAGTCGATTAAAATATTTAATTAATCGTTAATTAATCACACATTTTTTTTATCTGTTCAAAATGTACCTTAAAGGGAGATTTGTCAAGTATTTAATACTCTCATCAACATGGGAGTGGACAAATATGCTGCTTTATACAAATGTATGTATATATTTATTATTGGAAATCAATTAACAAAACAAAACAATGACAGATATTGTCCAGAAACCCTCACAGGTACTGCATTTAGCATAAAACAATATGCTCAAATCATAACATGGCAAACTGCAGCCCAACAGGCAACAACAGCTGTCAGTGTGTCAGTGTGCTGACTTGACTATGACTTGCCCCAAACTGCATGTGATTATCATAAAGTGGGCATGTCTGTAAAGGGGAGACTCGTGGGTACCCATAGAACCCATTTACATTCACTGATCTGGAGGCCAGATGTCAAAGGGACACCTTTTGAAAATGAGGATGCCAGTTTAAAACCAAACCAAACACTTGAACATCCATCAGCGTGATAAGAAACCATCCTTGGGAAAAATATATTTGATTTTTTTTTTTAGTCATGTCATCCATCGTTATATACAGTCTATGGATTTATATAACAGGAAAGAATAGTGAGTATTTAAACTACGAAATATATCATTTTCTTCCCATGTTGTTGCCAGTCTTACTGTACATAGGCACACCCTATTTTATGGGAGTAACAGACAAAACGTAGAGTTGATTAAATTCTACTGACCTGTTTGCCAACGTCCTCCAGGGGTGTGGCCATAGCGTGCTCTGTAAATAGATTGGATTCATACATTAAACTCCTTTTTTATTATATAGAGCACTATATACACACCGATCGGTCATAACATTATGACCACTGACAGGTGAAGTGAATAACATTGACTATCTCATTACAATGGCACCTGGCAGTGGGGGGGATATATTAGACAGCAAGTGAACATTTTGAACTTTGAACTTTGTGTTGGAAGCAGAAAAAATGGGCCAGCTTAAGAATGTGAGCGACTTTGACAAGGACCAAATAGTGCTGGCTAGACGACTGGGTCAGAGCATCTCCAGAACTGCAGCTCTTGTGGGATGTTCCCAGTCTGCGGTGGTCAGGACCTACCAAAAGTGGTCCAAGGAAGGACAACCGGTGAACCGGCGACAGGATCAGACCCGAGGCTCACTGATGCACGTGGGGAGTGAAGGCTGGCCCGTGTTGTCTGATCCAATAGAAGAGCTACTGGAGCTCAAATTACTGAAAAAGTTAATGCTGGTTCCGATAGAAAGGTGTCAGAACACACAGCGCATCTCAGTTTGTTGAGTATGGGGCTGCGTAGCCTGCAGACCAGTCAAGGTACACCACGCAAGCGCGGTGTACCTTGACTGGTCCACCGCCAAAAGCGCCTACAATGGGCATGTGAACATCAGAACTGGACCACGGAGCAATGGAAGAAGGTGGCCCGGTCTGTTGAATCACGTTTTCTTTTACATCATGTGGATGGCAACGAGTTGGAGGTGTTGACTCGGCCTTCAAATTCTCCAGATCTCAATCCAATCGAGCATCTGTGGGATGCGCTGGACAAACAAGTCCGATCCACGGAGGCCCCACCTCGCAACAAGCAGGTGGTCATAATGTTATGGCTGATCGGTGTATATTTACCCTTCGTCATCGTATACGAGTGTCTGAATTCAAAGTGAGACAGGCCAGACTGGCAATCGGGAGCGTTGAAAATGCTAAATGAAATGGGTAAATCAAAGAGAAAACGACGCGGGGAAGCTACAGTCACTCAGAACTGTGCACCTCCCCCCCCACCCATTTATTAGTTACTGTATAAAAAAACTAATAAATGGCACTAACGCTTAATCGTGCTAGGAAAGTAGGAGATGCGTATAAAAGAATATTCAAAAATACTGTTCACTGAGAAATTATCAGTGACCATCATGAGAGCATATCAGAGGAAAGCTGGATCTCCGCTGTGAAAATACAGAAGCTATAAGCTCTGGATAACATGAAGCCAGCAGACCTTCCCCGCAGGCAGCTGTTGACTGCTGTTAAATGTACGAATAAACATGAATAATGTTAGAGCCGCTGTTGGTGCTGTCATTCCTGTTTCCACAACTCAATATCACACCAAAGTGTGTAATAGACCCGGCTGTCCACCAGAGGACAGCGTGTCAGAGTCACGTTTTGCCTCACCAAGGAGTGAATAATACACATCTGTATGAAGGTTCAGTACCAGCTGGGGGGCAACAAAACCACTTCATTAGGTTTATGTAATATAATAATGTAGGTTCTCACCAATCTTTATAATGTTGTCGAAGGACGTGTCGACTCCATCATCGGTATCCTCGTCTTCTTGTTCCAGTACAGCATTGGACTGTTGGAGAATGATGGGACAGACCAAGTCTCGGCCACTTCCCTCCTGGGGGGTTTTCCTCGGTCTGGGGAGTCAGAACGAGAGCATGAAATGCATCTATTGAAAACAGCAACATATCAACCAAAGCTGTGATTAACATTTTTACCTGCAGTGCACTGCTGAATTACAAAACGCACACCTTTTAAACTAAAAAAAGTTACAAACATTTTTTAACTGTTCATTTTTTCCATACCGACGCTCGATGTCGAGGTCTCCGTCCTCATCCAAAAACGGTTCCACGTTCCCTTCCCCGCATTCCTCTTCCTCTCCATCATCTCCTCCTCGTGTGACTTCTGTGTCTTTTTCCCCGTCTCCCTCCGTCTCCGTTAAACCTTTCCCTGGGTCACCGTTGTCATGCCTTTCGCCATCTGGCATTATCTTGAATTTAGAGAGGAAGACTAGATGGATGAACACAACGAAAGAAAAATAGAAAGTGAGTGGAAATATAGACAAAAGATGTCAACACACTAAGTGGAAAAGTGGCATTGAACATTTGATTTATTCCAGCACACCACACACTGATTTTATCATTCTTCGTCTAAGGAGCTTTAATCAATCAATCAAACAAAATAGTTCAAGCTTTTTAAATAATCTATAGCGCATGGTCTAAAGTGCATTTAGGGCGTGTCCAACTCCATTTTTGCTAGTTAAGCGGTGCATAATCTGGGCAAAAAGTAAGGCGCAAGGGGCAAAGGGGTTGTATTTAGTCTCTTAAAGCTGCAGTAGGCAGAATGTTTTTGGCACATTTGGGCAAAACTTCCATAATAACCTTTCAGCATATTGTAATTCAAGTGTTCTGAGAGATAACTAGACTCCTGCACCTCCTCATGGCTCTGTTTTCAGACTATTGGCGCGTCGCTACTTAAAAAGCAAATTTGGCAGCTATCAAAATATCTGCCAATTAATTTTCTTTTGATCGTTGAATCGTTCATTAATCCAAACTATGGCATAAAAGTTTAAGTTGGATGAAAGTTTAACTGGGAAAAGATATGACTGCTGAAAATGACATGATGCAATTGGCTTTGGTATTAAGATTCATTAGATTAAGATGGTATTAAGATGGGTTTTTCATCTTGTGAATTTGACGTCTGGCAAAGGGTTCATGACTGAACCGTGTCTCTAACAAACAGCAGTGCTCACGGTGTGCTGTCAACCACTTCATTCACGTGATTTCGTCGTCCTACCTGTTTAAAAACATGTGCATTATTAGACAACACAAGGTGTAAAAGGTAATCTTACGCACCGGGCTGTCCAGAACAGTTGAGGCGCGTCATGAGGTGGCGTGCGTTGGGCAGGAGCATGTGGACATCTGACAGCACGGTATCATGATGAAAAGTGATTTGGTCCATGGCTGATCATTCATGGTATAGAAGAGTAGAGCAGTAATCTGCTTCCCAACACCTGGAGGAAATGGGGGCACAAAGTTTGGGCATAATCAATTCACTTCCTGCAGCCTCATTTATAAATAAGTCAATGATTCTATGTTGGATACACAATGGACAGTTGTTGTTTTTTAAAGTATCGATGCAGCAAAATCTGATTTTTTCCTTTATTCTTCCTTATGTGTGTGTGAGACATTACTGACTGTGCCACTGTGTGGCGACGTAAAACCGTCATGTGGCGGCCGCGAATCGGATATATACTATGCAGAGTTTTCTATGAGCGGAGCACACATTTTATAAATGTCAATATCGCAGTCGATCGTGTTTATTTAATTGTGGGAATCCAAAATTGTGATTGCGATTAATATTCGTGCAGCCCTACTAGTGGGTCAGAAGAGATGATCGAGAAGGATTGTTTTTGTTTCAGTATATACAATGTTGTTTTTTTTACGAAAATGCATTAACAGATGTGGCAGCATTTTCGTGCTGGTCCCACACAGACAGAGCCAGAGAGGCTCACATTACACTGACTCTGGCAGTGTGTGGTTTTAAATAGAGTGGTTGTCAACTCCTCCCTCTCTTTCTAAAGAGAAACAGACAGGTGGTGGCTGTCACTGTACAGTATACTGCAGAGCAAAACAACAAATAGGGCATTTAAATGGATGATCGTAGCTGACGATATGAACTCCCTGGCTCACTTTAACATTTTTCAGATGGTCCATAATTTCATCATTATTGTCATTTTACCACCACAGGGTTTATGCAGAAGTTGAACTCTTTCTTATTAGGCTACTATACATTGCTTCTTTATGTTACTGTCTTTTATGTTATGACACAGTTAATTTCACTGCATGTACTTGTAAAACCAGTATTTGACCAATCAAATGGCGAGGCGGCTGCGTCGCCGCTGCGTCGTGTGGCGGCTGTGTGATCCACGCACTGGGTGTTCACACCAGCTACATTTCTGCTGCAGCTGCTGCTGTCAGCCCTGTCTTTCTACATAGAGTTAAGCTTTCATAATGGCCATTTAATTTCATTATAAATGTCATTTATATTTATTTTAGACAGAGAAAGGTTAAGAAACGTGTGGTAATGTGTAAATAATAGTAATAATCCACAATAAAAACCCCATACTTTATTCATTCATCGAGATCTCCAAGTCACTGCATGTTCTACAACACGACCTGCACATATTTCAGAATAAAAGCCTTGTGTTAACAAATGAAGGAATTCTGTCCACAGAAAAAAAACGCTTGAGGGCTTTTATTTCGCAATGAAAGCAGGAAGTGTTGATTTATACTTGAAACGCAGCTGGTGTGATCACCCGACGCGCCACGCGAAGCCACGCACTCCTGATGTTCCCAGTGTGGGCGAAGCGTAAAGAGTTTGGTTCGGTTGACCAATCACAACAGTGGTCCAACTGACCAAGACTGGGCTTTTCAGGAGGGAAACATTAAAGCATGTCAACATGTTCTAGTAGAAACCTAAAATACAAGTATGCACCTGAAAATAAGCAGAAAATGTCCTCTTTAAACGTTGCTGAGCTTCATTGGGATGACATCATGTAGAAGCTCCCTTTTAACAAATAACCATCATGGCATGTGCACATAAATGCACGACAGAGATCAGGGACCAGATGTAAATGATGTGTACACAAAATTGATTGATCCACATCAATTCCACATGTCCACAAATCCACATCCACTTGCTCCCATAATAACCTAGATTTTTTACAGTTTACAATGCACAATTTTCATCAAAAGTATCATCATGCAATGTCAATATAAATCACGCCCACTGTATATACTGTAGATGTATTCTATTTGCACATTACTGTACATAATCATCCAGTTCATATCCATTCAGTAGCCTGTATTTCTTTGCACTATTACTATGATTTACATCTTACAGAAACACTGAACTTGTAGATAGACTTTTTATTTTACTTTTGTTGTTGGTCATTGGTGCTTTATATATATATATATATTTATTGCCTGTACCTTTTTTCCACATACTGGTCCCTGTTCCTTGCTGTTATGTCTATTTGTGTGAAAGTGACGTTACATTGAGAGCAATGAAACTGTTTGCACATGCTTGGCCCATAAAGCTGATTGTGATCAACTAGTAGTATGTTTATGACCCCCCACCCACAGGGTCACCCTGCACCACCTGTCCGCTGCACAAAGTTCCAAAAGAAACAGGCCTCTTATCTTGGGGTAAAAGATAAATAAATGTGTATCCTCAATCAAGACTGATCCTACACTGCACAACAGATCTGCAGAAAATGCATGATCATCATATTCATAAGTGAGGATTAACCTCGCTTGAACACTGAATATAAAACGTGAACGTCACACCTCCACAGTTTAAAGTTCAGACTATAGCAGCAGACATTACATCTGTTCAAGTCATCAGTTCAGTCTCAACGCGTTTCTAACGGAATAGTTCTGCAGCTACGAGACGTTTAAGGTAATAAAGGAGCCACTCTACCTGTCCGATCACAACAGCAGAGAGCACACCCACACCACTCATTGGTCTGATCAGGATCCACATTGGTCTGGCAGTCACTGGCATCCAAACCAGTGCACCCTCGTAAGTCGTCCGGACTACAAAAGTAAAGATACGACTTCCGTTCCGGTGAGTCTGTCACAACAACAACAACACTAGCAGGTGTTAGTGTTGGTGTGGTGTGGTGTGGTGTAGGTGTGTACAGTACAGTATACTACTAGTCTACTACTGTAGTACAGTATACTATACACTAAAGAGTATAGAAACATATATATATATATATACATTTATTTACACATTTCTTTAAGCCTTTCTGCCTCATTATGCACATGAGGGGGTTGTCACCCAATGAGTGTCATCATGGGGTCAGGGTGCATGACTATAATGCTAACATAACTTATATTTTATATGAAATGAATAAAAAAATAAATGCAAAAATAAATGAATGCAAAAATAAATGAATGCAAAAATGAATGCAAAAACACTTAAATAAATACAACTTAAATTAATAAAAAAAAATGATGCAAAAACAATTAAATAATAAAAAAATAAATGCAAAAATAAATTAATACAAAATGTATGCAAAAACAATTAAATAAATGCCAAAATAAACAAATTAATAAAAATTGAATGCAAAAATAAAGATACATGTAAAAATTGATTTATAAAATAAAGATATAAATAAATAAAAGGGAAAATTTAACAGATACTAGTAAATAAATAAGGTAATTAATACAAAGATAAATAATTAAAGAAGCAAATTAAAACAGAAATATCAGTTTATGTCACATGTTATCAATTAATTAATGGCTACATTTATTTGTAATATTATTTTTGCTACATTTAATAACATATTTATTTATATTTTTTATTTTATTTTTTTCTTTCTAGCAGAAAGGGTTTATTTTAACCCAAACCATGACCTTTTATTAAACCTAGTGGGTTTGTTGCCTAAACTTAAGAAGATTTCTGTCAGAAAGCCCTCAAGGCAAACCTTTCCCATGTGCTTTCAGAGCCCTCATCATGCATTGTTAACAAACTCGGTCATGAACACTGCCCCCACCCTGGGGATCACATAGTAGGCCTACACAAAATATACTGACACAGAAATCAATTATTATATTAATATACTAGTAATAAATTATAGGGAAACCTTTACCAGATTAATTTATCTATCTATTCATTAAAAAAAAAGACAAAAATGCGCATGAAAAAAGTCAAAACGGACTCCTTAGCCTACTGATAATAATAATTAAATATTTTTATTTATCTAATAATATAATTTATATCACATGTTGATATCTGGGACACACAGTGCTATTGTGGATTTAGGTGTAGCCAGAGCCACCACCTCTACCAGTCCCCACCAGCAACCTGCAGTCGACTCCACCTGCAGATTCTGGCAGAGAGCTGCAGGTGGAGGCGACAAGTTTTGGCGAGTTTTGTTTTGTGTTTGGTGGTGAGAGCATTGTACCAGGATGAGATATTGAAAGTGAGTGCAGATTCAATCAGTGACCTATAAACCATGGTTAAAATCTCCTTGCTGACATTAAAAGTCCTGAGCTTCCTCAGCAGGTGAAGGCGCTGCTGGGCCTTCTTGTAGTCTGTGTGCTCGGAGAAGGACAAGGAGGTGTCTATCTCTGTCCCGAGGTATTTGAATGATTGAACCTGGCCGTCGATGCTGAGGGGTTGAACAAAATGGTGATTGTTGTGAGGCCAGTATTTCTCTGCTCCCGCAGCACAGCTCCTTCCTTAGTCTTGGTGATGTTGAGCTTGAGGGAGTTTTCCCAGAAAGTCCTGACCAGATTATTCACTGCCTGATGGTAGTCAGACAGCGCTTTGGTGTCAGTCAAATGGGCTACTAAAGCCATATCGTGTGCGTACTTTGAAGGAGTCATTCCTTCACTGCTGCAGGACATGTTGTTAGTGTATGCAGAGAAGAGAATCTGGGATAAAACACAACCTTTGGGGAGCCCAGTGTTTTAAAATCAACTTGCAAGTGCATCAACTGAATGGAGAAAAACAGAATGATTGAAGTACAAAGTACATTTTTGCCCAAACTGTAGAGGAATTGAAGGAAACGGAAATACAGTATGTACTTAGTTGGATCAAACAAGTGCATTGAAGGATATGAACCATTTATACATGACTAAAATAATAAAGATATGTGGGTACAGAGCCACTCTACAGGTCAGGGGCCTCCAGATTAGGCAACAAAAACAAAACAAAAAACTCCATGAAAACACTGATCTCTTTATTGCTTTAACTGCTGTAAGAACGTCCTACAGAGGAATCCAAAAACACACCAACGTTTAAGCACAATCCCTCCAGTCAATCTAAAGACAGAAAGAAAGAAAGGAAGGCACACAAACTCTAGAAAAAAGAAAAGAATGGTCCTCTGGAGAGACTCTTTGCTGTCTCACTGCAGGCTCACAAACACTGATCTCTGGTCTGACCGAGTGGAGCACAGTGAGATTTATTCTTTTTGACCAGCGTGAGTCAGAAATACTGTAAAGTCATAAGACATAGCTGATTTAAAAAGTACCAAGTCAAAATGACACTTTACTGTACATGTGGGTGCAACACTATTGATTTAAGACATCTTTGATAAAACATTTAACACTGTGTTTATCAGAAAATCAATACAAATAATAATCTAAATAAATGTTTCCACTGGCTGGACTACAGTTATGACATATTTAGAGTACATAAGAGAAGAGGTAACAGAAAACTGCAAAACAGAGTGACAAGCATCAGCAATGATTATCAGGCAGGGACTGTTAGTGATGCTTTGACTCACAGCTTTAACTATAGCGGGCTATCTGTACATCTGTTTACTGTTAGATAGGGCTGAGTACTGAACCTCAATACCTTTTTGATACTAACTGAAGTGTGTCTTAATTTGTCAAGTACCCAAAGTTTGAATCTAACCCTCATCCTCTTCTTTACCTATTCTTTGATCAGACAGTTTCTGCACTTTTGCAACAATAAACACTTTTAAAGTCCCTTTATGATGATTAAGTAAAAGAAGAAAAAAGAATTTGAAATATGGAAAAACCCTCGGTATCATATTCGGAACCAGCTCGGTTGTGATACCACGTGTCTTCCATATTTACTGCAGACAAAGTCTGATCTTTCTTCCAAGAGGTACCATTTTTTGTTTGGCTTTTGGAAGTATTGACCTGCGCTCCCTTTAAATGACGGGATCGGACGTACACGTAACAGTGAACTTAACAGCATATAAACATTTTCTCTTTGATTGTATAGTTTTTATATATCAAAAAATCTGCAAAAAATATAGTCGTTTACTCGTAATATATAGATTTTGTAACAGAGCTGTAAATAGAACGCACATGCCACATGTCAGCAGAGTTTAAAGGGATACCTGGACATTATGAAGTGTGTTGGGTATTTGCATTATTTAACAAACACTGCCAACTAAATGTGGAGAATTTCACCTAGAAATATAGTTACATTTAAAGAACAAAAAGGTAAATGAAGAGAAAATGATATTATTCATGAATTAAATATTTAAAAAAAAATACAAAAAAGAAAGCATGTTGAAAAAAGCAAATCTAAAACTGTTCAGTGAAACGTAAGAACCTGAACTGTTCGACAGAAGAGACGAAATGGAGATGCGCAATTTAAAACAAGCCATGGATAAGGAGAAAAAGGAAAATCATAAAACAATGACCAAAATGGTTCAAATGTTTTAACTGGAAATAAATTGTGCATATTTGGATTTGTTTTTCTTTTCTCATTTCTCTTCCTGGGTAAAAGCCCTCTACGAAATGTTGTACACCAAGACAACAAATATTAAAAAAACAAAACAAAAACAAGACTACAGCTATGCGAGCTGTGAGACTGTACTTGGGCACAGCGGGATGCTTTGGGTTAAATGGTAACACCAGCATACTCACACAGAGATTGACAATGGTAACATGCTGATGTTTAGCAGATGTGTACCATCTCAGTTTAGCATGTTAACATGCTAACATTCCCTAATTAGCACTACAGCGGAGGATGATGGGAATGTTGTTCGTTTTGCAGATATTTGGTCACAGATCAAAGTACTTGCACAAATTAAAAATGTTGACCTGATGAATGCTTAGGAAAAAGTCAGTGGAAGTTATTACAGTTCATCGCGAGATGACATGAAAGGATCAGCTGAGATATATTTCAGTCCAAAACCCAAAGCGGTGGACCAGCTGACCCAACACTGCCATCCCTAGAACCCGCCGCTAGCGTAGCTAAAAACATCTAACAAATAAACGAATAAAAAGAGAGCAGCAGCAGCAAAAACCTTTAGATAAACCTTTTGGCAAAACCCCGTCAGAAACATAAAGCTCCTCAAGCCAGCATGAAACCATCTGTCCAGCATCTTTGTGAACACTGAAGATCTCCAGAGCAAAACAAAGCAACTCACAGTGCGTTCACACTGTTTGACTTAATACTGGAAAACTGATAACGGGACGATATTTTGTTACCCCCACATCAAACTGTGGAACAAATTACTTTATACCATCCCTATTTCCGTGCACACTTTTATATCCTGTCTTAATTTGACTCATCTTTTTTACATCCGCTATTGCATCTACGCATTTCATTGTGACTATATAATGCTTTATATTTTGTCTAGATTATTTAATGTGATCAGTGTGAACGCTCAGTCGGTCGTGCATACACCATTATCAAATTTCAGCTACACTTTCAAAGTGTACGCAAACACCTTCGAAACTCTTCCCTTCAAAGAAAACAAATTGCATCTCCTGAGTACATACACACACAAAAAAAATAAAACAAATAAGAGGAGGAGCAGATGTATTGAAGTCATCTTGTCAGGGGGGGGTCATGAGGATGTGGTAACGTGTGTGAAAGAGTGTAGAAGTGAGGAAATAAAGCAGATGTGCGTTGGTGGACCCTGCAGAAGAGGAAAGGGAGGGTCTGAGTGCTGGCCAAGCTCAGACAGAGAGGGAAACAAAGCTGTTGTACTGCTCAATGTTTCTCTTCAGGATGTCAGAGCAGGGACCCAGGACTCGCTCGAACCGCGGCCGGTCCAGTTTGACACACTTGAGGGGTCCGCATGCGATAACGGTGGCAGCGCGGGGCCGGTTCATCAGCAGGGCGATCTCACCTGGGGGACATTGGGGAAAGAAAAAAACAGTCATACAAGGTTCACACACTGATGATGGTGTCCTGCTTTTAAAATCCACACCATGCTTCTAATTCTAGCAGCCCATCCAGCAGGACAATGTGAGCAACTATTTGGTGCCACTGAAAAAGGCCATGTCTGTCAGGGTCTTGTGCTTTGTCTGACTTACCGAAGTAGTCGGAGGGTCCAAGTCTGCCGACCTCCACAAACTCCTCGTCCACTGAACGCCTCTGTAGCACCGCTGCTGTCCCCTGACGGCACAACAAAGACATCTTGTAACTACATATCCCAGAAATCAACAGCATTTTCATGATGCAGGTGGACCGATTATGCGTTTCAAGAAAATGTAGCTGTTATCATGTTAATGGTGGAAGGCACGACTGAGGAAGCAACCTTCACTTGTTGTAGGTTCAAATGTGCACTTTTCTTCACACAAAATAATAGAATTCTAAAAATCGTTAAAAACTGCACACTGGTGAAAAAAAAAAAAATCCCTTCACACACCAGCTCCTGTCTGCAGTGATGCCCTTTCTAGAATGTATCTTAACTTGAAAAAGCAGTCTCCTCTGCTTTTAAAAATGTTTGTCAGAATGTCTTTTTCCACACTTAAAGGGACTCTATGTAAGAGTCAACGAAAGTCAGCGTCCTGTTGCTCGCGCTTGTGCTCGAACGACGAAGGTCTCTCCATGAATCGATGCTGATACTGTGTTTTCCTGCTTCAGCCTCCCGTCTTCTGCAGTGTGTAGTGTGCGCGCGTGCACGTGAGAGGTGGAGCGAGTGAGAAACGAGCACGGTGTGTGAGTGAAGGCAAGCAGGCAGGCAGAGGAGCAGAGTACAGCATCGTCTCCCCTTGTGTCCTCTGGCTGCAGTCGGGAGGCCGAAGCAGGATTAGTTGACACTGTTTTGCAAGACGTGCATCACTGGATATAAACTTTGCGGTTTTGGTGCTTCCGTGTAGTTTGTGTTGGAACAGCGTAGCCACACGCGAGCGCTCATGGGACACGGACCGGATTTATACGTGTAAGAAGTTACAAACAGTACCTTTATCTTCCATCTTGAGGTGTAGTGACACACAGAAATTGGTTTTGAGTTGCGCCTCCCTCAACATTATTTTATCATTTGATTCACAACAATATACAGATATAGGCAAAGGTCTTATATGAAAAGTAGATAATTTTTTTCCAAAGATACTGTTGTGCTAAGGTGTTGATAAGCAATTCTAAAAGGGGGATTTATTTGAATATGGTTAAGTACAAGTTGAAGCAAGGCAAAAAATAAAGTTTGGATATAGAGAGAGAGAGACAATTCAATAACGCATAACCAGAGCCCTGAAACAAGAAGTAATTAAAGCTGCAAGCAGCGATGAACGGGCCCCCGCACTTTCCGCCACGTCGGGGGGTACTGGCAACATGCCGGTGGACATGGCCAGTCACGGTGAAACCGGAACTCTGCTTATTGCAATGATGCCTGCCAAAAGAGTCCGCGACAAACGGTTCATGGGTTCTGAAAGGGGGCGTGGCTAAATGTGTAGGGGGCGGGGATAACCTGACAAATTGTCAATAATCTTTAGTTTAACACGGTTACTACACCAAAGAATGTTGTTTTCCGGTCTTATACCAGCCGGGTTGGGTTGACTAGTGTTTGCAGACGGTGGTGTGTTTACCTCCAGGATGATGAAGAACTCATCGCCAGGCTGTCCCTGCACCACAATTTTCTGGCTGTCCTCAAAGTGCACAGTCTCCAAGGCATCGGCCACCGTCAGACGCTCCCACTTATCCAGAGACTCTGTTCAGGAGCAACACTCAGGTCGTCAGGTCAATGACAGCTTTTGTTTTTAAAAACAAGATGGTCCAGTCAGTATGATAATATACGATAATATGATGAAGAGCAAAAGGTTCTCACCTAAAATGGACACCTTGCTGAGGAACTCCTCGTACATCTTGCGCTTTCTCAAAGTGCTTCCCTAAAAAAAACAACACATGTGACAGTTTGTATAACAACCTTAAGATAATTAAACATCACATTATTTCCTATAACATTTTCATCAGCTTTAGTCATCTCCTAGGGGGCTGCAGCTTACCATCAATATTCTCCTATAGCTGTCTCTGTCGATGCCCCACAGCCTGACATTGGTCCTGGCCCGGACTGAAGCTGCACGAGGGGTCCCATAGATCAGAGCCAGCTCCCCAAAACTGCCTCCCTCACCGATGCTGGTCACCAGTTCATTGTTCACATATACCTAAAAGGAGACAGAGAGCAGAGCTTTTACATCCATCCATTATAGCAACAATATGATGATAAATAAATGATGCTAGTCTATATACATAGTAATCATTATTCTTGCACAGTTTTTTTTTTTACTTTTTAATTACTTTTTAAATCACCTTACATTTACAATACCTCCATTAGCTCATACTCCATTATAGTGACAGCTCTCTGTAGTACTTCTGGTGTTTAGACCATCACTTCACTGCTGTGTTTTTATGCTTATGTTTTGACTCTCTATTTCTGTGTTTATCGGTGTTTTCTATGTGTCGTATACTAGCTACTGGATGCCTAAATTCCCCTTGTGATCAATAAAGTCTATCTATCTAGTCTGAGGGCTAAGACACAAGATAAATATAAAAAACATTCAAATGCCAGTTAACTGAGCAATATCTTCTTTAATTTTATTTCCCCACTCATGTGTCCCTAACCTGACACTGAAAAAAATCACATAATATATGACTTGTACAACAAATCATTTAAAGCTAAGGTTGGTAATGTGGAGAAATTAGAAAGAGTACTAAATTAAATTTTAAAAATGATCCAACTGAAAAACCCAGCCCAGTGTTGCCATCTCTTCTCCAATGAAAAAGTAGCTATATGTAGCAACACTAGCTGACACTCCGACGACGAGCAATGAGTGCACGGGCAGAATACGCGCAGGTAGACAGGCAGGTAGGTTGACAGCTAGCCCGTCCAATCATTACACTCGGGCTGAATGAAATGATTGAACGGGTTTATTACAGTCCTGCAACAGCCACAGATACCAGATTTTTTTATTTTTTTGTCACACCATTTGATTTATTGATTGCTGTCGGGATGTAAAGAGAATTTCAAAAAAATGTTTTTGAAGAGCATTACCAACCCTAGCTTTAACACCAAAACCAAGTTAAGGTATGTCTATTAAACCAATTCTACATACTGCTTTAAAAAAATACACAAAAACATAAGAAAGATATCTTACATCCATCTCTCCCTGGTCAACAACGTAGAAGTTGTCTCCCTCATCACCTGTAACAGGAGTAATGAAAGAGTCCCATGAATAATGAATGAACACAAGAAAAACATCTCCATATTATTAAATTGTGTGTGTGAAACTCACCTTGTAGGATGACTGTTTCTCCGGCAATGTAGTTGACGGAAAACATCGCGTCAAAAATGTCACTGGAGGGGCAGAAAACAAGTCGATTAGCTGGAAACGCGTTAAATAGGATTGTTAAACTACCACTCATTGGTGCCATATTACCTCCTCTCGGTGTCGTCCAAGTGGGCAAACAGCACGTTCTTCTCCATGGCTTTGGACAGGGAAGCCATGCTCTTGTAGTCTTTTGGGATGACCTTAGGTGAAAAAGCTTGTTTAGATACTTTAGGTACATTTCAATCAATATAAAGACGTCAATATTGCTATGTTTACACAAGTCTTATTACAAGTTTTATTTCCATCTGTTGTATTCAAATGAATGGGGTTATCTAACAGATTCAGACCAACGCAACAGCACAAGCTGACACATCCTAAGGCCCTTTCGCTAACGGAAGTGCTGAACTGAACTGAGTGAACTGCTGTCAAGGTGATGGAGTCTGTTAAGTTTCAGGGTACCACAATCACCAGCGACCCAAGATGGGAGACGCACTCATCTAATGTCATCTTGCGAGCTCACGGGAGGATGTTCTTCCTCCGACTGCTCCGTAAGATGAACATCCTCCCTGAAAGTTTGCACCCGGCTCAACAGAGCCACCATTGAGAGTGTCCTCCCCTCCTCCATCACTACCCCACATCCTCTGCCCACACCAAACACGAACTGGAACGCATCGTGCTGTGAACAGCCAGGCTGCTCACAGGCCAAGAACAGGTGCCTGTGAGTGTTCTGCACGATGCCAGAGCCAGAAAACAAGCCAGTGGGATAGTGGCTGACCCATCACACCCGGCTCACTGTCTCTTCAGAAAGCTCCCATCCGGCCGCATGTTTGGCTCCAGCACCACCAGACACCTGAATAGTTTTTTTCCCTAAGGCCTTCTCTCTCCTCAACAGCCCATCCTAGTTCCCTCCTTCATCCACCGACCGCCCACCACGCCTCCTTGCCTAATGCCCCACCTCCCCTCATCCCCCAATACACACACACACACACACACACACACACACCGTATGGACAATACAATATGTGTTTATTTGCCAGGACTTATATGTATATGTAGCCTAATGTAGCATTTTATCATCTTAAGTGTATACAATTATTGTATTTATCTGTCTTTAACTTTTTTAACTTAACCTTTTTTACTTTATTGTTTTTTACTGCGCTGTATCACCAAGTCACATTCCTGTGTACATTTTGGCGAATAAAGCAATTTGGATTCTGAAGGTCTGTCTCCAGAGCTGTCATCGCTCTCCACCTGGCGAAGTACTCTCCTAGCGGCGGGGAGTGAGGCGGGGTGCGCCAGATAGCTAATTCTTATCTCATTTGTGGTCTGATAAACAGTAAATTCACTAAAAGTCAGTGTATCCCTGTATCGCTATTTTCCAAGCTACTGTAGCTGTCATAATTTGCGGAGACGGACCTTCAGTTAGTGGCTGTACTAAAATTTAGCCAGCGCAAACCCCAGTGCTGGGGGTAAACAGCGGGCTGGTAGCCAGCAGCAGCGCTGGATCTAACCAGTGTAACGGCAGCAACAGAAAGTTTGCCGATCCTACGGGGAGTCGGGGCGGTACGGGATGAGACCTGGGGCCGTATAAGACATCATCAACCTGAAGCCCGTAAAATAATAGGCTACAAGTATATGTAGTAGTGTCGTTTTAGTTAAGCACTGTAAAGCAAATTGGTCCTGGAGGACTGGAGGACTGAAGGACTGGAGGTTTCTTGTCAAGGAGTGTGTGTCGCTGCTGCGTCACCATTCCAACTTTAGCATTCATTTGGAGTTCTGTTTGTGTCCACCTGATGAACGCAAATCCAATATTAACTCAACTCTCCACTCCACTACGTTCACCAGCTAGTCTCTAACTGTGTATGTTTGGTGTCGAGCATGTAGTATACAGTCGGTTTATCAGAGTTTTTTCACTGAAAACAGCTGCCTGCTGTGGCTGGAAACCAGGCCGAGCAGAGTTCTAGAGCCAGAAAACCCCAAAATGAGCTTAAATGGGCTGAAATACTCAGTAGTAGAGATGTGTGGATCAGCTCTGGCGTCATCCAAATCCATGTGTAAACATAAATCAAACACCAGCCACCCACCTGCTTGGCTGGCAGAAACCCATCTCATCTCATCATCCCATTGCATGAAATCAAACCAGCGTAAGCTTGTGCACCGGACCGGACGAGCAAAACCGGAAAATCGACCCAACAAAGGTGTGTAAATGAAAACATGAAAACAAGTTACCACCACTGACCTTTCTGACATAGGAGGCAGCGTCTTCCTCAGTGTACACCTCAGCACTGATGGCTCCTCTCCGGCTCCGACCCCTCACCACGGGGTTCATGGGTGGAGAAACTTCTTCCTCACGGGAGTCTGACCGCGAGCAAGACTTCTGCTGCGAAGCCATCTGCTGGGCCTCCTCCTGCGGGGCAACAGGTACACAAAACAACACCTCTGATACTCAAGAATATTAGACTGCTTGTATACATAGGCGCAGTTTGAACTTTAAAGTTTGTGGGTTAAAAAAAAAAAAATCTAGAGGGGATATAATGTGTACAACGCAGAGAGGTCTAATGTATTGGAATGTGTGTAGCTTACATATTACACCCTACAAACAGAATGCAACGCAATTAAGTATCAATGACAAAATCTGTTTGATTGCATTGTTTTTTATTGGAATGTCCTCACTGGCTGCGAGCTACAAAGCGCTGCGCATCGTGCCATTATGAGCTGAACTTTTGTCAGACGCCTTGTTTCTATTTATTCCTGTTGCTCGCGGTGAAAGCGCCCCAACAGACGAGGAACAGCTGATTGGTTTAGATGAAATGAAGAGTTATCTGATACGATACCTTCTCATTTCATTACAAACACCTAAATAAGGTGGTAGCTGGTCGGAGATCGCCTTAAAGGTTAGTTTTACTTAGGCTACTGTTGGCTGTAGGCTATCATTTTCAGTAAATATCGCAGTATAAAACCTGTGTCTTCTGTTTAAGAAACACAAACGTCAGAAGATAGCGAGCACTACTCACCCATCTTGGTTACGTCTCTAGCCTGATCTGGAGCTCACAGCTGATAGGTACGTGGTTTATTTACATGGCGTAACAGAATATTTAACGGTGTGTGGACAGAGCGTCCGATGTTATTATAAGTAAATAAAGAGACCACAAATCTATCTTCTCATCTTGTTGGTTTCTTATTCTGTCATTATGAAGACACAACAAACTTGATATTATTCATCATTACAATAAATTATTAGTTCTATAATATGCATTTCTAGGGGGTTCAGTGAGCCCCCCTGAACCATCGCAAACTGTGCCTGTGCTTGTATAAAAAGCTTAAATTCTCAGAAACTTAATTTCAAGATCGACCTGCATAAAAATATTTCATATTTGATATTAACAGTAAATCAAGCGAGTCTGCGTCAATTAAAAGGTTTGCTCATAGTACCCATATCAAAGAGAGCCTTTGCTGTCACACGTGTCAGCACCCACCTTTTCGAGTCTTTCGAAGTAGTCCCTGAGAAAGGCCATGGGCCGGTCAGGCTGGGCCGTGCACAGCTGGATGATGCAGTCCTTGAGCAGCTGCTGGATGCTGTGTTTCTGGACATACTGCTCACACTCTCGGATGCCCCGCTCCTCCTCGCTGCTTGTACCGCTTGATGTCATCTTTGACATCCTAACCTGGAAGGAGATGAGAAGGAAACACACAATCAGGAAGCTGTGACCGTGTGTGTGTGAGTATGAAGTCAGCAGTAACGTCATAGCTGTGAACGTAGCACTGCTATGTGTGTACAGTACAGAGACTATTTGTCTGTAAATAAATGCTACAACTCCTCAAGACCCAAGTTCCTGTGTCTTGCCTGCCACCTGCTGATTCATGTGAAAGTGATGTTAACCCGAGAGACACTCTGAGAAACACTCTGAGAGACACTCTGACCTCCCGACCATGGAGAGAGGAATAGATAGAAAATTATTATTTTAAAAGCTCACTGCTGATGTTATTTTTCTCTTAGTATTTAATTACATGCTATAGTGCTGCTAACATGGAAACTAACATGCTTAGTTATATAACATATTATAGTTACATACATGATGTTTTCTTTTATCAGGTTTATATTTCTGTTTATTATACTTCTGTTCTCATTCCTTTAAGGTTCATTGTAACTGATACTACTACAACTACTACTACTACTACTTCTAATAATAATAATAATAATAGTCTAATACTGTATACCGTGAAACTGTGATATTTCCTGAGAATCATACTGTGAAAATCTCATACTGTTACAACCCTAGAGTAGTCTATAAGATCATCTATGGCAAACTTCCAACTTACTTAAGCCAGCAGTTTATAAATCTCCAATACAGTTATAATCTAAGGTCACACAAATGGCTTCAGTTTAAAGTGCCTTCTATCAATACAGAAGCTGGCAAAACAAGCCTGTTCCACTACGGTCCATGAACGATCTGCAGGCCAAGCTTAAACTTGAGCTCCTTATCTCTTTAAGTGATTTTAAACATAAAATAAAGGAAGTGGCCACTGCAAGCTGCAGTTGTTTCAATTAAAATAGCAAACACATGACCAACATGCTGCCCTGTTAATGCACTGTATTTAATGATGTATTGAATTGTGTCGTACCTATTGTTGCTGTCGTGATTCAATGTTGTCTTTCTATGTGTTGGATGCTGCTATTTGACTCTGTCTTGGCTATAGGTCTCACATGTAAAAGAGGTTTTAATCGCAATGTGACTTCCTAGTTAAATAAAGGTTATGAAAAGTTTCTTTTAGTTTTCATATTCAACTAGCCCTGCTGACCTAAATACCGATACTTCTGTGACGTTACTTTTACTTAAGTAACTTCACATTGTGAATGTTGACCTTTTACTTACATTCTTGTGATAACATTGTAGTTACAAAGCTACAAGGCTTTGAATACTCTTTTATTTTTTACACTGTTCATGCAAGATATTCATCTGCAAAGTAACTTCAGCCGTAGTAACAAGTTAGTTACAGTATTATCCCCTGAAATGACGACAGAAATTACTTAGTTAGCTCCCTAACCAGCCAAACAGCAAGTAGCTCTAACGTTACATGGTGCGTTAGTTGCTACAGTAACGTTACATGGTGCGTTAGTTACAACAGTAACGTTACATGGTGCGTTAGTTACAACAGTAACGTTACATGGTGCGTTAGTTACAACAGTAACGTTACATGGTGCGTTAGTTGCTACAGTAACGTTACATGGTGCGTTAGTTACAACAGTAACGTTACATGGTGCGTTAGTTGCTACAGTAACGTTAAATGGTGCGTTAGTTACTACAGTAACGTTAAATGGTGCGTTAGTTACTACAGTAACGTTAAACGGTGCGTTAGTTACTACAGTAACGTTACATGGAGCGTTAGTTGCTACAGAAACGTTACATGGAGCGTTAGTTGCTACAGTAACGTTAAATGGTGCGTTAGTTGCTACAGTAACGTTACATGGCGCGTTAGTTACTACAGTAACGTTAAATGGTGCGTTAGTTACTACAGTAACGTTAAACGGTGCGTTAGTTACTACAGTAACGTTACATGGAGCGTTAGTTGCTACAGAAACGTTACATGGAGCGTTAGTTGCTATAGTAACGTTAAACGGTGCGTTAGTTACTACAGTAACGTTAAATGGTGCGTTAGTTACTACAGTAACGTTAAACGGTGCGTTAGTTGCTACAGTAACGTTACATGGCGCGTTAGTTACTACAGTAACGTTAAATGGTGCGTTAGTTACTACAGTAACGTTAAACGGTGCGTTAGTTACTACAGTAACGTTACATGGAGCGTTAGTTGCTACAGAAACGTTACATGGAGCGTTAGTTGCTACAGTAACGTTAAACGGTGCGTTAGTTGCTACAGTAACGTTACATGGTGCGTTAGTTACTACAGTAACGTTAAACGGTGCGTTAGTTACTACAGTAACGTTACATGGTGCGTTAGTTACTACAGTAACGTTAAATGGTGCGTTAGTTACTACAGTAACGTTAAACGGTGCGTTAGTTACTACAGTAACGTTACATGGTGCGTTAGTTACTACAGTAACGTTAAACGGTGCGTTAGTTACTACAGTAACGTTACATGATGCGTTAGTTACTACAGTAACGTTAAGCGGTGCGTTAGTTACTACAGTAACGTTACATGGTGCGTTAGTTACTACAGTAACGTTGGCTGCTGAGTAGGTCAGATAGTTAGCTAACTAGCTAGTTGGCTAACGTTACTTCCATCATATTTCTAACGTTAGTTAACAAGGTAACGTTACGTAGCTACTCACTACTCGTCTGTATATGAAACGTCAGTCTGTGCGACACTAATCATCATGTCCTGTTATTACACCTGAGGATCTCTCAGGACTAGTTAGCCATCTTGAATACCAACCACCTAACTTAGCTTAGCATGCTAACTGTTAGCAGCCACAGTCCCGTATCAAAACAAAGAGACAAACTCACCCTAACAGACCATAACAAGTGACAAGCTTTGAACTAACGCACTCATGTTAAGTGTGACTACCAACTATTCACACTGTTAACTAGCTACACGAGAATCCTCACCGAAGATGAACTGACGTCCTGACTGTTGTTCTTCTTCTTGACAGCAGAGGAACACCACTTCCGCCTGGATACTTTCACAATAAAACTGTCCCACACAGAAAACAGTATATGACTGAGAGACGTGCTTTTCCACTAAAATCTAATTATTAAACAACAAATTGTATACCGATACACATTTCAGAAAATCATGGCTCAAATATGGTCAATATACTGAAACTATTATGTTATTGTGCTATTACAACTTTATGTGTAAGCTTTATATATGTATATATATATATATATATATATATATATATATACAACCTTTTTGTGTAAGCTTGCAAACAACTTCATGTGTAAGCTTTATATATATAGCTTTATATATATATAAATATATATATATACATATGTATATATATATATACATATGTATATATATGTATATATATATACATATGTATATATGTATATACATATGTATATATATGTATATATATATACATATGTATATATGTATATACATATATACATATGTATATATATATGTATATATATATATACATATATGTATATATATGTATATATATATATTCATATATATATAAAGCTATATATATAAAGCTTACACATGAAGTTGTTTGCAAGCTTACACAAAAAGGTTGTATATATACATATATATATATATATATATATATATATATATACATATATAAAGCTTACACATAAAGTTGTAATAGCACAATAACATAATAGTTTCAGTATATTGACCATATTTGAGCCATGATTTTCTGAAATGTGTATCGGTATACAATTTGTTGTTTAATAATTAGATTTTAGTGGAAAAACACGTCTCTCAGTCATATACTGTTTTCTGTGTGGGACAGTTTTATTGTGAAAGTATCCAGGCGGATATATATACATATATATATATACATATGTATATATATATATACATATATATATATACATATGTATATATATATATGTATATATATATAAAGCTATATATATAAAGCTTACACATGAAGTTGTTTGCAAGCTTACACAAAAAGGTTGTATATATATATATATATAGCCTATAGCCAACAAACCTGCTCCAGACAAGATGCTTGTCCAACAGCTATTAGACACACCCACCTTTCTTTCACTCCCTTCAGTAATAACACAGCCACTTCCTTCACCCAGTCAGACTGCACAGCTTCATTCGTGTCGACTGCCCAGAGTCCACGAATACAGCCCTGCACCTCTAACCACCACCACCACCACCACAAATTCAACTTCAACCTGATCACATTTACAAAGCAAAGGTAAGTAATGACCCTTAGCTCTCTTTGTTTTTGATCACATCTAATCAGCATGCTCTGTTTCTGTTTTTTCACTTGTAAAACTGGTTTATGGTTTCCATCTGGTCCTGTAAGAAAAGTACTATTCCATTCCAGACATTGTGATCTGTCTCTTTGATAAGGCCAGACAAAGGCAAATACAACAGCAGAAGGCTTAGGCTCAAAAAACCTTTCAAACTTTGAGGAACCGACTGTAACAAACTGACATCTCTGTATTCACAAATCCAAGGTTTGCTTCTTCTGCTCAGGATCAGGTTCTCCTTAGAGGGCAGAGAAAAACACAGACGTTAACAGTTAAAGTCTGTTTGTACAGTGTGCGCCACACCTGATAAAGGTGTAACCTGCTGTTATCTCGCAGTTATTACTCACTAACAGTCAGGTAAAGGGAGAGTTGTTGCAGTACAGTAAACTCTTACTGCCCATAGAGTAGATGTACCCACTTTGTTAGGACCTAAATTCCGTCACAGTATGTAACACCAATCTGGTGTCAGAGTGATTCAGGATGATCAAATGGGAGTATAATTGTCTAATACCACAAACTTCACTGGTGCACACATCATTTCTCAACCCAAATACAACAAACTAGCTGTGCTTTGTCTGTAAAAAAAAATCATGTTTCTCTACAAAAATGTCTCCCTGTTCTCCTCCCTGACCTGCAGCAACACACCTACAGATCAGCCGTAACTGCAGCTACATTCCAGCAGCCAGTTCAGACATGTCGCTCTACAGTTTGGGCCTGGAGCCACTCTCCTGCCACACCTGGAACAAAGATAGGACCCGTAAGTGAAACAGCAAACATATAGTAACACATTATGTACACTCATGTGAACTATTCTGTATTCTTTCTCCATTATTTATGGGTTCAAAACATGGTGGGACTGGGACCACACTGGCGATGCAGAATGTATAGATACATTTTCTCCCTTCTCTAATTGAATTAATGTTGCCCGGAGAACCGCAGGGAATCTGATTATCAATGCAGGAAATGGACTCAAAGAGCTTTACTGCATGCATCTGACTGCACTTCAGTTGAAGGATGCTGTTCATGCACTTGGTGTTACAGTTATTGTTAAACACTGCAGTGCAGTGGACTTCTTCTATGCACTTTACAGCCGACCTTTCTGCGTTTCAAGCAGGAATGGCCTCAGGGTCACTGCTGCTCTTTGCCAAAAAACACATTTTTGTGGAACTCCAGTGTGAAAACAAAAACAATACAAAAACATATTTCATTTTCAGTGTCAGTCAGTTAGTCGGTTGGTGGTCTCAACAAGAGTCTACAGCCAGGCCAGCAGCTCTGTGAGTCCATTCTTAAGCACAGGATTGCTTTGAGCTAAATGCCATGCTAACACACTCCCAGTGACAATGTCAGGGTATTAAAGGTATAATATTTCCCATCCTTGCCATCTTAGTGTAGTGTGCTAGCGTGCCATTTTTTTGCTTGGCAATTAGCATTACATTTTGACCTGATGATGGATCTATAAGATGGAAAGTCAGAGGATCACCAACATCATTACAATTCATCCTCTGGGGGGCATGAATGAACCAAATTTCATGACAATCCATCTAATTGCTTTTGAGATATTTCAGTGTGAAGTGGCCCAACCAACTGACAGACATTGCCATCTCTAGAGCCACGCTGCCAGTGTAAATCTGTTATGGATATTCATGGGCCCTATGCTGAGGATTTTGGTGACCCCTAAACTTTCCTCTAATGGAATTATCAGGACAAACTTTCCACTTGTGCAAAGTAAATATCAAAATCTAATGTGCATTATGTCTGCAAATTTGCAGAGTACGTTCATGTTCCTCAGAGGATGAATCCTTTCCATTCGGGTCATTAGAATGATTACGAATGAAAACACTGAACTCTACTGAATCCTCAAAAACAGGAGGACGAAAACCAGCAGTAGTTTCATTAAAGTACATATCACCATGTGTTTGTATATTAATAGATCATTTAATTAGAGTGCTGTCCTGTTGATGATTTTTATTCCCAAGATGATGAACCTAAATGTGGTGACCCACTGGCCTTTCCTTCATTGCCACCCTTAGACCAATATTTCTAATTGCACACAACATATCGCGGGATCAAATGTCATCTGACAGGGTCAGGTTACAGATCACTATGAAACTGACTAAATACACATTCATGCTTTGACCTCTTCTCACTAATAACTTTGCACACATAATAACTAATGGCGAAAATTGCTGTGGCATGTTTCTGTGTATTCAGAAGATGAACCCTGCACCTTTTTATCACACAAACTGTAACAGACTGATAGCCATGATAACTGTACATTCATACTCCTGAAATGAAGACCATGTCATATGTATTACTTCTGTGTTATTGTATTACTATCATAAAGTGGTTACAATGCCTTGTAATGTGCACACCTATTTCTTTACAGAGATTGCAGTGAGTCCTAACAACAATGTGGTGATCATCTATAAGAAGAAAGGCGCCGACTGGGTCAAGATCCATGAGCTGACTGAGCACAGTGGACGAATCACAGGTTCTGATACTTATATCAGCCATTAATGACTGAAGGATGGATGGGATGTGACTTGTTTGTTTTCTGGCCATCTACTGTTTGTAGAGAAGAGCATTTATTGGTATCACATCATTTTTAGAGGGGCAAGAAAATTAGTCAGATGTAGATAATGCTGCATTCATGTTTCATGGGGAAAACGTTGAAGAAGTTCAAAGCAACAACTTGGAAGTGTTCCTGAACTTAGATTTGGGTACAAATCTACTTTCCCCCAGAGTTTGGGTAATCACGATAAAACACTGTCCCATCTCAAAGCACTTAGTAATGATACATTTGAGTTCAAATATAACTATTTTTCCACCTGGTGGTATTAATATCCACAATTTATTACACGCATTTCTGTTTTCATGGTGTCTGAATTAATGGAAATATTTTTGAAATCTCAAGTAAAATATAGGATTTGAAAGCAAAGGTGGACTATATTTCCTAGTAGGATGCATTGCCTTGTTCATCGATCCTTTGACACTTGAATAGAGCTTCATAATGATGTCCACAGGCATTGACTGGGCCCCAGAGTCCAACCGTATTGTAACATGTGCCGCTGACCGCAACGCCTACGTGTGGACTCTGAAGGATGACGTGTGGAAGCCCACCCTAGTCCTGGTGCGCATCAACCGCGCAGCCACGTGTGTGAAGTGGTCACCGCTGGAGAACAAGTTCGCCTTGGGCAGCGGAGCTCGACTCATCTCTGTTTGCTACTTTGAGAAGGAGAACGACTGGTGAGCAATACATGAGCAAATCAAAACTATTCCTGTTTTGTACATATAGACTTAAACTGATATTTTAACCGGTTTTGAAGGCCAAGATTATTTACCTCAATAGTGCCAGAGCCTAAGAATGGTGATATCTGTCAATAAGTCAACAGACAAGAAATTAGAAAGTCAAACAACTACGGTAAAATGCAGCAGTAACCTATAGAAAGGTGCTGTAAGTGGAGAAAACACAACCAAATACAGAAACATGCTGCAAATACAGAAAACACAACCAAATACAGACACATGCTGCAAGTAGAGAAAACACAACCAAATACAAAAAACACAACCAAATACAGAAAACACAACCAAATACAGAAAACACAACCAAATACAGCAACGCGCTGATACAGAAAACACAACCAAATACAGAAAACACAACCAAATACAGAAAACACAACCAAATACAGCAACGCGCTGATACAAAAAACACAACCAAATACAGAAAACACAACCAAATACAAAAAACACAACCAAATACAGAAAACACAACCACATATTATTCTCACAATAAGTCTCTTACCTCTTACCTGATACACACATTGCCATGATACTTGCCAAGCACATTCAATTGCAGGTTTTAACCGTTCTCCCTCCCTTTCAGGTGGCTGAGTAAGCACATCAAGAAGGCCATTCGCTCCACAGTCCTGAGTCTGGACTGGCATCCCAACAATATCCTACTGGCAGCTGGGTCTGCAGATCTCCAATGCAGGTGACACAACTACCCAAAACTGTGATGTAAAGGAAAGGAAGCAGACAAGAGTCTTAGTTCTACAGATTCCTAAAGAACCACACTTAATGGATAATTGTCAGTAAGCACGTAAAACAGTTCAAATTTCATTTCAATTCAATCATTGAAATTCAATCTCACACACACACCGTCCTGCTGCCCTAAATACTCACTAGAGCACCAAATGTGGATTGATCCGCCACTGAAAATAGTCCCCAACAAATGCTCTATATCCTCCTGTTTAACTAATGTTTCATAAAAACTAGAGTGTCCGGCTGTTTAAGGCCGGCGACAGCCATGGCCGGAGGCATTCTGTTTTTGGGTCGTCCGTCCGTCTTTCTGTCCGTCCTATTCTCGTGAACGCAATGTCTCAGGAACGCAGTGAGGAAAGTTCTTCAAATTTGGCACAAATGTCCACTTGGACTCAAGGATGAACTGATTAAGGTCACGGTTAAGGTCACGTCCATCCCAGTCTCATGATATCTCAGCAACGCCTCGATCGTATTTCTTCAAAATTAGCACAGCCATCCATTTAGACTCAAAGATGAACTGATTCGATTTTGGTGATCAAAGGTCACGTCCGTCCCATTCTCGTGAACGCGAGAAATCTTATTCCTATTATGACAATTTCACACAAATTTCTAACAGGATAAAATTATGAAGCGAAACTGCAACTTGATTGGTTGGTGGACGCATACAGCGGTAATTCTACTTTCTAAATGAAACAATATATTTGTGAGCTGTTTTTTAAAAGGTTTATGTCTTCAGTTGGGGAAACCAACTGTTATTGAGACACACATTGTTGATTTTGTTTTTTTCTTGGGATTTGTTGACAACAGAAATTCTAGAATAATGCTGGCCTTGAGTACGCAAGCTCATTTAGGGATTCAAGAATATTTTATTATTGTCATTATAAAATACCGTAGCCCCCTCCAGGCTACAAACACACAGAAAATGTATGAACAGATATTCCAAATATTTAAATTAGAATATAATATAAACAATAAAATAGAACAAAATATATAAAAGTAGCACTAAAGGAAGAATATATACTATAGTATATACTGTCTATGTACATACAGTGGATACTACCAGATGCCCTCCTGTCCTGGGCCGTGCACATCCCAAGCCAATTTGCTTTCGGTTTTGCTCTGCGATGCTGTATGGTTCCTTACCACCTGACTGGAAGACAGCTTTTTTGGCTGATATATGATGTCACTGATAATGTATATTCCTCAAGATTGATGTGCGTCTCTTGGGTGGCAGCATCTCTGAACATGTCCAAAGTTTGTGCACTGAAAACAATCCTGTAGAACATCTATAGCTTCGTCTGTCCAGACTTTGACTTTTTCTTTTTTTCTGATGATTTGACCCTTTTAATCAGCTGGGAGTAAGTCGGCAGGATTTGATTAAAATCACCAGCTACAATAAAAAATACCATCCGGTTGTTGACTGCTACTGTAATAACCTCATTCAGTTCCTGCAGTGCATCTTTTGAATTTGCATCTGGGGGAATATAAACAGCAACAAAAAACACTGGTGAATTCTCCGAGCAGATAATATATGATCAACATCTTCACATTAAAAATTCATCATCCGGGGAACATTGTCCATCAACTCTGACTGTGTTTGAGCACAGAGTCCACCTCCTCTCGTCTTACTGGAGCCTCGCGTTCTGTCCACTTAACATTGCATTCATTTATTTTTTTCCCCCCTCCAACAACAACAGTAAACACACACATATTGTCTTTTATATTAAAAAGTTGTAATGGTGAACAACAAACAGTTGCCTTTTTACACATCAATCAGACACAGAGCAACATTTATTTGGAGTTGTTATAATTGATATGTAATATAATTTTGTTGGGTAAATTATAGAGTACGGTCTAGACCCGCTCTATATGAAAAGTGTCTTGAAATAACTTCTGTTGATGATTTGATGCTATCTAAAAATAAATTGAATTGAATTTATAGTATATATACAGTCAAAGCTGACAAACCCTAACAGAACTCCATGCTATGCTTCTCAGGATTTTCTCAGCCTACATCAAGGACATCGAGGACAAGCCCGGACCCACCGCCTGGGGGGCCAAAATGCCTTTTGGGGAGGTGCTGCTGGACCATAAGGAGTGTGGAGGCTGGGTGCACAGTGTCTCCTTCTCCCCCAGTGGAGACCAGCTGGCCTGGGTGGCCCACAACAGCAGCATCAGTGTGGCTGATGCCACCCAGGGGAAGGAGTGAGTACATCAACCGAGCCGCTTATTCCATCAGTATATATGATCTGTATTAATATTCAGCTAAAATGGAGATGATTAGATAACTCTAGACTAGATAGCATTTACAACATAAATCAGCTTCTTTAGCAAACTCACCAGGCCAGCAGCACTTCATGGCTCCAAGTCCTGAACAACTTGGAAGTTTTCCAGCCAGACCTCTGTTTTGTTGTCTTTGTTTTTCACTGGCACCGACACTCTTGGTCCATATATGATCCTGTAATTAATTCAATGTCATGGGTGTCTTTTGACATTTTATCACTCCACCTTTCTGACATCTGTCCTTCCAGGGTAACCCAGCTGACCACCAACCGTCTGCCACTTCTGAGTGTGCTCTATGTCAGCCCCACTGAGCTTGTTGCTGCGGTAATTATCACCTGCTCTCTCTCTCTCTGTGTGTGTGTGTGTGTGTGTGTGTGTGTGTTTCCAGTAACTCCAAGCATGAGTTCTTAAGAGGAAGAGATGATCAACTACTGTACTTAATGCAGCTCATTTAAAGCAGCAATAATCAATATTTTTATATTAACAATGGATCAAATGACTATGCACAATATGAACATATGAGTCCCTCATAATGAGGAAGCCTGGAAAGAAATATCACCACATATCTGCATTTCCCTTCGCATTCTTTTCACATTGTTTTGGTTTTGGCCAACAAACCTTGTTTTCCAGCAGCAGCAGGCAGCTGTTTTCAGTGAAAAAAGCTCTGATAAACCCACTGTACACTACCTGTCACCCCTACAATCTGATTGGCCACCCCAGATGCCACCCTAAAAGTTCTGCCACGTCATTGGCTTTCACCTCTCTATGGGGGGTGTTTGGTCAGCAGGTTTGGTTATGCCACCCCAGGTAAAAAATTCCTAGAACCGCCACTGCTGGTCAGCACCAAACAGCAGAGCAGACAGAGTCAGAATCTCACTGTTGGACATAGTGGAGCAATTTAGCAGCTAAAGAGACAGATATATTAATTTCGCTCTGTGTTTGCTGGATGAATAAATAGGCAACCGTTTGCTAAAGCGTAAGCCTTATCAAATTTATGAGGCGATAATATATTAATGTTGTGTTTTGAACTTTTCCCGCTCTATTAATGCAGCTTTATGTAAAAGTAGTAATACCACAATGTAAATAATGGACATTTTTGCAGTGGAGTTCCCCCACTGGGAAGAACAAATATCTCAACACTAGCCTCAAAGCACAGGCTATGGGTGTGTTCTCTTTACCTTTAAAATGCTTCTTTATTTGCCTCTCTGTTAATGCAATTAATGCAATATCCATTGCCACCTAGACTACATAAACCTCACTCTGTCCAACGAACATTTTTAAAGCTGAATACCCACATTCATCAGCAACAACAGTCATGACGGACTAATATTAACTTTATCCAATATTTTCCCCCTCATTATGATAAATATAACATTTTTTAGGAGAAAATCTATCGAAAGGAAAAAGTTTACCAATATTACAATCTACTGTCTGCCCACATGCTTCATATGTCCTCCAAGTATTCCCACTTAGTCCTAGAAAAAATATGTTTAGTTATGTTAGTTTTTGTTTTGTAATTAACTGTTGACCTGAAGTTTGTGATAATTAACTTTTTTTTATATTATTTATATTATCATATTAATATTAATGTGATTCTTTGTACTTATATCCTTAATCTCTTTTCTGTCAGGGTCATGACTGTTGCCCCTTCCAGTTCACCTATAAGGGTCCCGGCGCTCTGGAGTTTGTGAAGAAGCTGGACATCCCCAAGCAGACCTCCAAGGGCACCATGTCAGCCATGCAACACTTCCAGAACCTGGACAAGAGGGCCACTGACGACGATGACAACGAGCTGGGCACCCGTCACCAGAACAGCATCACGTAAGGGCCGCTGCTGTTTCCCTTTAAAGTATAGCATCATCCCCTCAAACCAAGGAGGTTGAGGACTAAAGAACAAGTGGAAACTTTTTGTGGATCTGGACCCAATAGCACCACCATGTGGTCACTTTAGGGTTTGGTTCATAACTCCTGAACCATCCGGTTAAAAAGCCAAATAGTACTGAATAGTTAACACCACTCCTACAAATGTCAAGTCTTCCTCAAACTTTATATTACATATTTGGATGAGCCCGGAAAAGTTGTTCATTTGTTTTTTATTTTTTAAATATGCCATACGCTTTACTTAATCACGGTTTGCTTAATCTCTACAGTTCAGCTTTTGTAAGCCTTGTGTGCATGTGTTGTGTTGTGTCCTGCAGGCAACTGTGTGTTATGTCTGGGGAGAAAGACAAAGTGACCAATTACAGCAGTGTGGGTCTGGATGGAGCCATGGTGATCTGGGAATTTAAGGTAAATGTGTCAAACTCTGTCTTCGATACAACAGTGCAACTGTGATTTAGTGACTTGACTGTCAGGATTATTGTATTTTAATGTAGTCATCTTAAACGTTGTTTGATAGGAGGTTATTTACAGTAATTGAAGGTGGATAGTCTGCAAATAATCACATAAATATAGTTATTTGATTTCTTTGATGGAAGTGAGAAGATTATTTCGACAAACATATGCTTACGGTAATTTAGCACTTGTAATATAGGTAACTACTGTGCAGATTAACACTAACATGTTTGTACTCTTATTGTGCAGCATTGAGACGCCACAGACTGTCAGTCCGCGAGGTGTCGGAGGCCGAAGCGACCATCACACCTTTATTTCAAATACTCAAAAACTGCCGCCATGGAGCTGCTGATGTGCTTTTGAGCGACTGGAAAACGATGTGAGCACATGTGCTCTGTGATATTTGTCAATGAAAAACGTTTTGAATGAATAAAAAAGGATATTTACAGGCCAGACAACGAGGTGTAATGACTTGTTCTTCACATTTACGTGTTGTGTATTCAGTGTATTGCATGTATGTATTTAGGTCTTTAGGTTATTACTTTATTTTTGTTACTGCTGCTATTTCACTTCCTCTTAAAGGGGGCACTTCACTGAACTGACCTCGTTATTTGTCATCAGGAGTACTGGGCTACTCAGCCTATGAAAACTGTTATACAGTATAATGCTTTATCTATGTTGCGTAGGTGAAAGAAGGCGATCTTGGTGATTTCTTTAAAGCTTCAGTAGGCAGTATATCTTTGGCATCATTGGACAAAAAATGTCATAATAACCTTCCAGCATATTGTAATTCAAGTGTTCTGAGAGAAAACTAGACTTCTGCACCTCCTCATGGCTCTGTTTTCAGGGTTTAGAAAATCTAGCCCGTGACGGGAGACTTTGACCAATCACAGGTCGTTTCAGAGAGAGAGAGCGTTCCTATTGGTTGTGCTCCAGCCATCTGAGCTCACAGCTAAACAGTACACTCGCCTCAAATGATTCTGAAAACATTTGAGGATGAGGCGCCTGAGGTTGAAGAAGGTGAGTATATCCCTCCTCTTTCTTCTGATGATGAGGATGAGAGTGTCTTTCAGTTTGAAGACGGTGACGTCTACCCGCTCTCCTCTGATGACGAGGACGAAGAGACTCTGGACGACTCCGGCTACGACACCATGGTGGAGAGGAGGTCGTGGTACTCAGGCTCTATCTGTTTGGCGATACCTGGAAGCTACTTGACATCCTTCTGGATCCATCCCTCTATATATTTATGTTCACACTATACCGGATCAATTTCTTTTATTTTTTGACTGGTTTGGTGTTGATTTCAATAAAAGACACCATCAGACATCCAAAATTATGATGTGTTATGTGACTTCCTTGACTTCCAGTGATGTTAGGTTACCATAACGTTAAATAGTCAATAATTTCCAGGTGCCATGATATTTGTTGATTATATTTGATTTAAGTTTCCTACACATTAATGACACCACAGTCCAAATGATTTTTATTGAGGCCTAAAAACGCACAGCTTTAGTTTCTTCTCCACTTTAATTTGGAAAAACAACAACCAGAGAAATCATTGATCAAATCGATTTACTTTTTAACAAAAGCCTGAAACAACTCACAACTATGATGACTATGATGATGAGGAGGGTTCCCTTCCCATTTCATTTCTCATTTATCTCTGGGACTAAGATAAAGTACTTTCACATTTAGCCTTCAGATAGATTATACAAAACAATCTGCATTGGGAATATTTCAGGATGGCTTTTGCTATTTAACATGTTTATTCAACATTGGGCTGTAATTTAAAAGGGCAAAGTGATTATGGATGTGCAATTCATGACAGTCAGTGCTCCTATTGAGGGAGTGGTGATCAATACCCTCACAAACCAGTAGAGGTCACTGGCTAGTCGAACCAGTGCTGGTATAGAAGAGGGAAAAACACTAAGTAGTAGGCATCGGTCAGGCCTTCTCATCTGAACGAGAGCATCATGCGCCCACCTTGTCATTATCTGTATAGAAAACACTTTTCATAAAGAGCAGGGACCACGTGTGAAAATCTGTGATACATCTTGCTAGAATCTTTTGTTTTAACAGCCAGGAACACCGTTTTCAATGTAGTAAATAAACACGATGTGAGAACATTTCCTTACTGTCAACCCTTACTGAGTGAGAGTGCAGCTCAACTAACAGTCCTCAAGGAGAGACACTGAATCCTGCTGCTTTTCTTTGGACTTTGACATAGATTTTTACATTTTTGACCATAATGTATTACTTTTCTGAACACCTAACAACATCGAAGCAGCAGTAGGCGAGATTGGAGCAAATATGATTAAAAAAAGTATTTTTTATAAAAAGGTCGCTATATCCTGACAGTAGTACATGAAACAGGTAATCTGAAAAAAATCACGTGCCTTTGTGTCCTCCGGTGCTCCTAACGGCATCTACAAGATTTCACAGACCGGAGGAAAACAAGCAGTCAGAGCTGATCTGAGGTCTGCTGTCCATCTGCCGTCTATGAGTGCCGGCTGTCAATCACTCGCGAATTCCAACCAAGCGGTCAAACTAGGCAGCGCTGATCAAATATGAATCAATATTCTGCTATTTTGAAATCTGGTGAAGGAACGCCAAGTTCTGGTCACATTATCAGAGCACAGCAAATAGGAACGCTCTCTCAATTAACTGACCTGTGATTGGTCAAAGTCTCCCGTCACGGGCTAGATTTTTTTAAAGCCTGAAAACAGAGCCATGAGGAGGTGCAGAAGTCTAGTTTTCTCTCAGAACACTTGAATTACAATATGCTGAAAGGTTATGGAATTTTTGCCCAATGATGCCAAAAATATACTGACTACTGAAGCTTTAAGAACATTTGTAACATATTTTATGGACACTATGGAAGCTGTCTGAATACTATTATAAAATGTATTTGTGAATCAACATTTTCTCAACATTTAGATTTAGATTCAACATTTTGATTTAAATGGCGTGCGCTGTAAATATTTGGGGTGCTGTGTATATGCTGTGTATATAATATTTAAAGGTCCCATATCATGCTCATTTTCAGTTTCTCACTTGTATTTTGTGTTTCTACTAGAACATGTTTACATGCTGTAATGTTAAAAAACCCCTTTATTTTCCTCATATTGTCGGCCTGAATATGCCTGTATTTGCCCTCTCTGTCTGAAACGCTTCGTTTTAGCGCATTTTGACAGAATCGCAACGAAATTGCAACAGAATTGCGTTGCTAGGCAACAGTTTGGGTCCATGTGTACTTCCTGTCAGCTGATGACATTCACATACACTGCAACAGGAATAAACTGGGACACATTTAGATTGTTTACGTTTACAACTGCGTAAAGGGTCTAAATATTGTATGTTTGTGACATCACAAATGGACAGAAATCCTGACAGCTTGTTTCAAATGCAGAGTTCCTGAATACGGGCTGTGTGTATTTCCCTGTGGATTGAGCGTTTCGATACTTTCACAGTATTTATATAGCACTTAAGCCTGCTTTATAATAACAAAAACATGAAAATCGCACTTTTTTATAAAATGGGACCTTTAAAGAAGGGTGCTTCATCCAGCTGTGAGAGGAACTCCATCACTAAGTGGGAGGGTGGAGTCAGTGGGAGGGTGGAGGGACCGGATAATAACTACATCACATGACCCAAACAAAGCACGCTCCTCAGCAGCAGCCAATGAAAACACGCTGTTGCACACCTGACCAATCAGAATAGAAGCCAGCGACAACACCGTTTCACTACCGACCAATCAGTAAGAGGCGGAGTTGTGACGTAACGCCGTCAGCTGTTCTTGTTTTGCTCCTGAATCTCCCTTCTCTTCCTCCGGGGTCTGGAGAACCGACCTCGGTAAATAACAAGCAGAGAAACGGAACATTCAGCTCATCTATAGCGGAGAACCGCGCTAGCTCTGCCTCGAGGAGCTCACCTATAAAACAACTCCCGGTCATTATTTCTTCCACATTGGAGCCGTCTTCCGCCGACATCGAGCGAAGAGGTGCAGCCGATCCCAGGCCTCCAATCCAGGGCGGAGGGAGGGAAGGAGGTCGCTGGGGATCGGGATGGAGACCGGAGAGGCTGCCGGAGGGCCTGGCGGACCGGACGGACCTGACGGACCGGGGCTGCAGTTCGGCTGCGCTTCCTTCAACCAGGACTCCACGTAAGCAAGCAGACACATAAACAAAGCAGGATGAGTCACCGACTCCCTGGAATCTATAAATCTATCTCTGTTTAGATCTAGGGTTTCCTGTCTTACATCTTCCCTCAGGCTACAGTTTACCTTCTCCACAGCTGACAGGGAGGACATAACCCGGATGATGTCATAGGGATGGCGTTAGGGTTATCTTGGGTTAGGAGACTACAAATAACAGACAGCCTGAAGACCTGGGGGTGGCTGGCTGGCTGGGTGGGTGATTACAAGGAATTGGGGTCCATGGAGTTGCATTATGGGAAATGTAGGATGCAGCATTACAGTCAGGATATCAACAGGGAACACTTGTATTTATATATTTATATAAGCTGCTGCTACCTGCCCACTGCACTAGTGTATATTGTATACTGTGTATTTGTATGTTTTAATTGTGTGTGGTTTTATGCGTATTGTATGTGACATTGCTGTATTTGGAGAAGCCAAAGACAAATTTCAACTATCCATCTATCCATTTATCCATCTATCTATCTATCTATCAATCTATCTGTCTGTCTGTCTGTCTGTCTGTCTGTCTCGGTCTCTGTCTCTCGGCCCCTCAGATGCACAGATTCTGACCAAGCCTGCGTTACTATCAGGGGGCCTTGGAGTTATCAAGGCTCAATATTTTTCATTCACCTAAATTCAAGCCCCCAGGAAGAGCGCTGCAGGCTTTCAAGCAAAGCGGCCAAACTGGAATTACAACTTCCGTGTCCGTCACGTGATGCCATTGGGCCCAAAAATACTTTTTCCCATAGACGTACATTTGGAAGGAGACGTCTGTAACTCGGCAGATCATTTTTTGTTAATTAACTTCCCAGTGCAAACACTTATATAACCCTGATTTAAATCATTAGGTCCTAAAAGTTGTAAAATGCACTAATATCCGAATCCAGAGTTATTTTCCTTCCTCCGGTTGATCCAGATACCTGGGCTTTGGGTATTGGCCGATACCGAGTACCAATCCGATACCAGTGTTTAATTGAAAAGCTGTATGCCTCACTGTGTGGAAGTAACTGGGATCAGGTTTAATTTCAACATTGCTTTCCTAACTTTGTAAAACTGAATGCAACAAATACAAACATAGATAAAAAATTGTACTGAATTGTATTAAAATAATAAATCGTACGCCTGCAACTTGGTAAAAAATAATGCAGCAACAAAATGGTCAAAACTTTAAAAAATCCAGTATATAATGTGTATTGTATGCAAACATAGAAAAGAAACTGAATAGATCGGCCGCATCGTCACCGACACCCGATCCAGCTATTTGAGTCAGCATCAGCCCGATATCTGATCCGGTATCATTATCGGTGCATGCTTACTTTACCTAAATTATGGTCAAGCTGGGTCAGGATTATTTAGGCCTCTGCTGCACAGAATCTGTCTCTCAGAGCTCCCCTTATGGATTAGGTTGGGGATGTCCAGTGTAACCACGGTAACCTCTGTTGGCTGTAATAGCAGCTCTACTGGATCAGAAGGGTGTTTTCAATGTTTTGCTCAAGGGCAGTGTCTGCAACAACAAGGGTGTAACTCATATTGCATAGAAGTTTACACTGTGAGCAAGTGCCAGTCTTCCTTGAGGATCCAAACGACAACACAAGCCTCCTTCTTAACAGAAAGTTGCTATATGTTTAGTAAGCTCCACTCATTGCACATTAAACAGGAAGTTCACCCGGCCTGCCTATGTCAAGTGGTTAATTTTGTTAAAGTGCTGAGTAATCCAAAGATAAGAGTGTGGGATCTTGTGAAAGGAAGGGTTGTGTGTGTATTCAAATGTATTCTATCTGTCTGGGTATATGTGCTGACTTGCACTCAGCTGAGATATTCATCCCCAGTCCGTGTGGCAGTATCAGACAGCAGAAGAATGCAGTCTTTTTCACGCTTTGTCCTCAGCATCTAATTACTCATTCTTTTCCCAAATATCAATCAGTTCTTTACTTATTATAGAGGAGATCAGAGAAAAAGATGCATAATGTTCTACACAGGCAGTAAAAAAAATGTGCTGCGGGTTTCCTCCTGCTCAGAAACAAGATGGTACAGGACAGGAATGTACAGATCTCACGGTGGAAAGTGAAGGTGCAGGTGCCCATTAAGAAAATGACCGGTGTAAAAATGAACTTATGTCTCAAATAGGTTCTGTTTGGACGAAAGGGTTGAGTCACCATGAACTGTATAAGGCTAAATACGAGCAGGCAAGAGATGGGAAAAATAAGTGAGCTTGTTTGACAGGACATGAACATATAATCACCTTGACCAAGTCATCTACCTGTCTGTCCACCTGAGGAGCGCAGTGATCCTGCGGATCCCAGCGGGACGTCAGTTGAGTAGGAGGTCCTTAACGTGGCCCGGGACACATTCGCGTACACACTGCTAAAAGAATGTGGTCATATGTGGCCCAGACCACCTCTGAATGTGGTCTGAAAGATCCGATCTCAATGCGTCCTCAATGCGTCTTGAGTGCGTTCACACCTGTACTTAGAGCTGTCCACTTGTGATCCGATCACTGAGGACGCATGTTAATACCAGGTCTGAACAGGGCCTGAGATATCCTGACTCTCAGTCCCTCGTAGGGGTTAAGGTCTAAAAACACTCAATCCCACATTATATATATATTATATAATAATGCAACTCTATAGTGTCTTTCATTTAACTCTCCCTGCCTCCTAAATACCCACTTCTTTAAAGCCTTGACGTAGACTTGGGCGGTAATCAGAGAGAGAGAAAGAGATGAATGTGAAGTTAACTGCGACAAGTTGCAGTGAAATTTAACTCCGGCTCAGGCTCACTCTCTCTCCACCCCAGTGGAATGTCAGGAAGGTATATCCATCCTTCCATCCATTATCTGTACCCACTTATCCTATTCTTGAGTCAATCCCGGCTGACACACTGGGTGAAGGCGGGATACACCCTGGACAAGTCGCCAGACTATCACAGGGCTGACACATAGAGACAGACAACCATTCACGCTCACATTCACACCTACGGGACATTTAAAGGTCGTCAGGAACGAATGACGGTATGAAAATATTTGATACCGCCTATGCCTACTCCGATGATGTCATTGGGGTTATGGCTGAGTGATACTCCTGGAGATGTTATCACATGACTGAAATCCCATACTTCGGTCACTTTAACTTCAACACAACTGAACTACTTTGTCTCTATGACAACTGAGCAAACTCCATCTGCTGAGGAAGACTGTTAGATGGAGTTGAAAGCTCCAGAAAAAAAACTAGTGAGTGGTCCAAGTTAATCTTTTTTTTGTCAAACCACTTTCATTTGAGGGTTGTTTGATTACAACTTCAGCTGATCCCATTGTTCCCAGAAGAGCTCTTTTCTTATGCATGACACATTTCACCACCAGGGGGCTCTCTATAGTAAGGACCAGGAGGGAAGACATTGTGATGATGGGGAAGTCCAGTGTATGTCCAGTTGGAGTGCAATAAAATTAGACATAGATTAATTCCTTTCATACATACTAAGAATGTCTGAAATTGAAATAGTGAGAGAAATTAGGGCTTTATATATGTTCTAGTTGTACTGATGGTTGATGTGTGTGTGTGTGTGTGTTGCAGGTCACTGGCTTTGGGAACAAAGACCGGCTACAAACTGTTCTCTCTGACCATGGTGGACAAACTGGACTGTATCCATGAGAGTGGTTAGTATGCTTTCTCTGACTCTGCTCTTTGCATCAGTGTGGGCCAAACATCCATCCACATTTATTTGAGAATTACATCATAGTCAGTGTAAAGTTATTAAACACATGCTGTGGATTTCTCCTGCAAATTTGCAATTATATAACACAGCCCATTCGAAAGCCAGTACTTTTACGTTGACATTTTCTTCTAATCGGTCAGCTTTGCCATTAAATGATGACAGCATGAACACAACAAGAATGGTCCATGTATACTATATCCCTGGTGCATCATTGAGTTTCATTCATGATGGCTTCTGTGATAAAAACAGGACAAACACATTCTGCCTTTGTGTAAACTGAGCTATTGTAGCCAGACTGACCCGTCTGCTGTTGACAACACGTCAGGCCACGTCACCTTTCCTCAGGTTTCCCTAAAAGGAACACTGAGTTTGGGAAAGAATGCCAAACGTTGGTCATCCACACAGTGCATAATCTGTATATTGTTCATAATCTGGTTGAGCTTTTATCAAAATTGAGATGAAATGAAGATAATAAGATCACCTCCCCGGTCATATTGTGCACCTATTTAGCAATATATGCCAACACATTACAAAAAAAACAATTTCTCTTTATTTTTATATCAGAATCCAATCATCTTTTCTGCCCGTAAAACAAAATATGACGTGTGCTGCTTACATAAACTAACATCATGACATCCATCCGTATCGCGCTAAATTCTTAGCCCGTCCACTTTTTAGCGGTCCAATCAAATGCGGAGGATTTGATTTAAATCCCTTTCGTAACTGTACACCGCTGAAATATTCTGTTTCATTGAGAAATACGTCACAGTACGGAAGCTAAAGACGCTCTAATTTACATTTCACTGGGAGTTTAAGGTTTTAAGGCCTTTAGTTAACCTTTCAAGTGTTTATTCCCTCCGCTACCGCTACCTTGTAATACAAAGGAAATACATCATCTCCATAGTAATGCTAAGTACCGCTTCAACATGTATATTATAGTGTAATCTAAAGGTACAGAGGTTTTTAAAAAAGTTGTCTGTTTTCTATTGACGCCGGCTGCAGAATTATGCAAGATAATTTGGTAACCATGGTAAATAATGCATATGTGTTTCAGCATGTGAAAGTGAAAAGAAGTTAGGTGTTGTGTGTTTTGGCTGATCCTCATTAAAAATGAGTGAAATGCAGCAGCCAAACAGTAAACCTTCATCATATTACACATCTTTCCTAACTGTTTCACTCATCTGTCATTATTCATGACATGCAATGATGCACCAGTGTTACAGAAGACTGACTGGAGTTCTCTTAAAGGTCCCATATCGTGCTCATTTTCAGGTTCATACTTGTATTTTGTGTTTCTACTAGAACATGTTTACATACTGTAAAGTTGAAAAAAAAAAAAATATTTTCCTCATACTGTCTGTCTGAATATACCTGTATTCACCTGCTGTCTGAAACACTTGTTTTAGTGCATTTCGACGGAATAGCAACGGAATTGCGTTGCTAGGCAACAGCTTGGGTCCATGTTTACTTCCTTTCAGCTGATGTTATTCACATACACTGCAACAGGAAAAAAACATTTAGAATGTTTATGTTTAAAACCGTGTAATGGTCTAAATATTGTATATTTGTGACATCACAAATGGACAGAAATCGTAACGGCTTGTTTCAAACGCACAATTTCTGAATACGGGCTGTGTGTATTTCTCTGTATATTGAGCGCTTTGATAGTTTAACAGTATTTATAAAGCACTTAAACCTGCTTTATAATATAAAAGAAATGAAAATCTCACTTTTTTACAATATGGGACCTTTAATAATCTTGTCAGTTTGTCACACATCTTCAGAGCTGAAATACTGATCAGCACTTTTTTTTTTTCCAACTTTTGCAAATGTGCTTAACATCCCCGCGACATTTTGGATGGAAGCACAGCCACAGTCACCAGTCTAATGTGGGAGGAAGCCCAACATCTTAACCAGGTTTCTGCTAAATCCGCGTATGATCTCACCATAATTATGATGCGTGTGTGTTGACCCAAAACCAGACTACAGAAATAACTGGCTGAGGAGGGAATTCTCTGTGCGCGTGTAAACTGAAGCAGTGATTATCTCCAAGAAGTCTGCCTCTCCACATCACAGCGCTCGCTGGGTCCTTTTGGGGTTTTAGTGGCTGACGCTCAGACAAGGCAGAGCTTGCTGTAATTACACATGGCTTTTGGCAGCAGCCTCCCAAGAGTTTCCCCCAGAACGGGTGTGTTTGGTGTCCAGTGTGTCGGGTCCAGTCTGGTGTGCTGTATGAAATAGTCTGGTTTATATCAACCAGACGTGTTGGGAAGATTATCACTGAGAGCTTTTTATTTATATCACCCAATATCAGAAATCACAAATTTGCCTCGAGGAGCTTTGTGTCAGGGCATGGTTCCTTATTTAAGAGGATCACAGGACAAATTTAGAAAATGCATTTCCTGCTGAAAATGCGTGGGAATGTTGACAGCTGAAATTTATTGCAAAGCATTGCTGAAATAAAACGTAAACTGCGATAAATGAAAAACTGTAAAAGTTATCAAAAAGCTGAATCATAGCTTAATAGTTCAAAGACTTGTAACCTGTTTAAAGTTTAAATGAAGTCTGTAGCTGAATGTATGCGGAAGCAGTAGCATTTCAAAGTGGAGTAGGTTTAAGAGGATTTGAAGATTTTCTCCATTGAGTTACATTGTAAAAAAAAATGTGGAAAAAGCTTAATATTTTAAAAAGTATGAATAGTTGAAACAAGCCAAGTCATAGCACTAATGTCCATAAAGAGCTGAATATTTTGATAGTTGAACGGTTTCTGTAGCTGAAAGTATGCAGGACTAGTTAAAGGCCAAAAAACTTACGGAAGAAATAGTAGAAGAAGTTGAATAAACCTTAGAAGAGCAATTAAATATTGGATTATATGTCTATATTTGAGAGTTAAAAAAACAAATCATATGTTTTTGCATTTCTGCTTATTGGTCGGCATATACACCTTTAAAGATATAACTGTGATAAGCTAAAATCGGTTGATCGGTTGATATTGGTCAGGCTCTAGATATAATGCTGATTTGACTTATATTGTACTGAATTTATTTGCTACGAACATCAGACAACGGCTAACCTGGACTGGTTGACATTTCAGTCGTCTACAAGCTGTCTCAGAGCTGTCGTCTCTACCTTTCCAAGACTATAATTCAAGGGGAAGCCATTTTTCATGATAATATTTAAAGCTGTAATGAAGCATCATGGATGGATTAGTGAACGGGCCCACCGGGGGGCTCCTGGGTCAGAGCTTCTTGTTTCAAGTGTCTGGTGTTAACGTTTCTTGTCAGGCTTTTCACCTCGCCTTTGAGTGTTGCCATTCGGAACAGGTACACTTTGCCTTTAGACATGTTCAGAGATACTGAAGCCTGAGCATACCTCTGCAGCTTTACTGGTCACACAGGAACTGTGGTCTGTGCCACTATAAAAACATTGAAATTTTATATTTTTTATATTTTTTATATAAAGTATAGTGTCACAGTGTGGAAAATTGTTTCTTCTGACCTAAAATTAAAGCATCAGTAGGCAGAAATATTTTGGCATCATTGGGCAAAATTCCACAATAACCTTTCAGCATATTGTAATTCAAGTGTTCTGAGAGAAAACTAGACTTCTTCTCCTCCTCGTGGCTCTGTTTTCAGGCTTTAAAAAATCCTGTGACGGGAGACTTTGGCCAATCACAGGTCATTTCAGAGAGAGAGCGTTCCTATTGGCTGTGCTCCGATTGGTGGGCAGTGCTCGGTATTTCCTCGACAGATCTCAGATGGACAGATGTCTGTATTTGTCTTTAATCATCTGCCTCGTGTGTCTAAGTCAACATGAAGACAGCGTCCCCATCACCGCCTCTCTGTCTGCTCCCCGTTCTCCCCCAGCAGAGACCCCAGATGTGTACATCGTGGAGCGTCTGTTCTCTAGCAGTCTGGTCGTCGTAGTAAGCACCGCCATGCCGCAGCGCATGAACATCTACCATTTCAAGAAGGGGACGGAGATCTGCAACTACAGCTATCCCAACAACATCCTGGCTGTCAAGCTCAACAGACAGGTGAGCTATACCAAGTTTCACACCCACTACAACCCTCAAATATGACAGCGTATCCATATGATTCATCCCATTTCACTGATGTGGAGATAGAAGCCGACCCCACCGCAGTACATTGCAGTGTAATGACCTGAGGTCTGCTGTGTCTTGCAGAGGCTCGTGGTGTGCCTTGAAGAGTCCATTTACATCCACAACATCAAAGACATGAAGCTGCTCAAGACTCTGCTCAACACTCCGTCAAACCCCTCAGGTAAGAGGTTGATACCAAGAGACGGGAACTGCAAGTATAGTATGTGGTTCACACACACAAACACACACACTTTCTGTGGTGCTGTGATAGCTGGGTTTGCTCCGGCTGGTGGGCGGTGCTTGTTATTTCCTCAACAGATCTCAACATGGCTGACGGGTCACAAACTTTCTCATTTTACAGCTAAACAGTGCACTACAAGATGATTCTGAGAACATTTGAGGAGAGAAATAGACATTACAGTAACAGAATATTGATTCATATTTGATCAGCGCTGCCTAGTTTGACCATATGATCAGAGTTGGCGAGGGATTGACAGCTGCTCAGAGACGGCAAGGCTCCAGCTCGGCTCTGATTGGTTGTTTTCCTCCGGTCTGTGAAATCTTGCAGATGCCGTTAGGAGCACCGGAGGACACAGAGGCACATGATTGTTTTTCAGATTACATGTCTCATGCACTACTGTTTTATAAAAGTAACTTTTTTTAATAACATTTGCTCCATTTCTACCTAATGCAGCTTTAAGGGCGCTACAGTGTGCAGACCTTTATCTATATTTTCATTGCTGTCTTCTGTTGGTCCAGCACCTGCCTACAGTGGTTTTGGATGTGCGCGGCCACTTTACATTGTTTGTTGTGTTCCCTGACTGACCGTACCCACATTTTGCCCTGAACCACTCTTCAATAGAAGTTGACAATGATTGGTTCTCTCCTGTCGCAGGTCTCTGTGCTCTTTCTATCAACCATTCCAACTCCTACCTGGCGTACCCCGGCAGTGCCACCATCGGGGAGATCATAGTGTACGATGCCAACAATTTGGTAAGAAACATTTCATCACAGAATACCTCAAATAATATGCCACTATCTGTCTTCGTCCGCGATTTATAATGCAGTTATCTGATTTATTACAGTTGCATTGTTAATTGTATTTCATATACAGTAAACGTATGACTCTGTTATATCAAGAAGCGTCCTCTGTATACTACCATATCTCGTTAAAACAAGAAAAACAATATATATCATTTTTATGTCGATTAAAAAAAACTTTCCTTGTTATAACAACTATCACACATATCTCCTTTAACTAACAAAAGTTAACTCATCTCATTAAAACAAACTTTTTTCGTTATAAAACGATAAGTTGGTATGTTGTTAAAACAAGGAACTTCCATACGTTGTTACGATGTGAAAAAGAGAAGACATTGGCCAGTAATGTCTTAGGATGAGACACAGTATTACGTTATTGGGATGAGATAAGTATAAGTCATAATTTGAAGGCTGTTAAAAAAAGTTTTTAAAAAAGTTTTTTAAAAAGCGTGAAATATATGCTGATATTTGGGACACTGGGTGCTCCTGACTTGTTCCATTTCCCTGTTTTGTTTTGTTTTGTTTTGATTCTTTCATTTTACACGTAAAATGAGTGATACTGTTATTTCTTTAGGTCATCTCCTCCTCTCTGTGTTCTGAGAAACTGTTCTCTCTGATGGCACCTTCCCTGGTTGTCTGTACGACACCCTAGACCTCCAGATGTTTTTCCTTTTAGTCTTGGGAATGGGGCCGTTTTGTTTGATGTCCGAGGATTGATGCTGAGGTTACAGGGTGTCCTAAAATATACAGTATACAGTATCAGTGAGCCTGGGAGGGGGAACATTTTGAATTTGGGAGCACTATTGGGAACACATACTAGGTGTGGTATCTCTGAGCTAGTGATATGATACCAGAAAAAGTTCCTCTTTCATAACAATCCAGGCTGAGAAAGCCCAGTTCACTTTGGAGGGAGAGCACTTTATGTTTAAATAATCAGTTGTACTTATCTCTAAGTTTCTCAAAGTTTGTTCCAGTACACACGTAGGCAAAATTGTTGGTACCCTTCCGTTAAAGAAAGAAAAACCCGCAATGGTCACTGAAATAACTTGAAACTGACAAAAGTAATAATAAATAAAAATTCACTGAAAATTAACTAATGAAAATCAGACATTGTTTTTGAATTGTGGTTCAACAGAATCATTTTAAAAAACAAACTGATGAAACTGGCCTAGACAAAAATGATGGTAGCCCTAGAAAAGATGTAAAATAATGTGACCATAGGGACATATTAAACTAAGGTGTGTCCTGTAATTAGCATCACAGGTATCTTCAAACTTGTAATCAGTCAGTCTGCCTATTTAAAGGGTGAAAAGTAGTCACTGTGCTGTTTGGTATCATGGTGTGTACCACACTGAACATGGACCACAGAAAGCTAAGGAGAGAGTTGTCTCAGGAGATCAGAAAGAACATTATAGACCTTCATGTTAAAGGTAAAGGCTATAAGACCATCTCCAAGCAGCCTGATGTTCCTGTGACTACAGTTGCTCATATTATTCAGAAGTTTAAGGTCCATGGGACTGTAGCCAACCTCCCTGGACGTGGCCGCAAGAGGAAAATTGATGACAAATCGAAGAGACGGATAATACAAATGGTAACCAAAGAGCCCAGAACAACTTCCAAAGAGATTAGAGGTGATCTCCAAGGTCAAGGTACATCAGTGTCAGATTGCACCACCCGTCACTGTTTGAGCCAAAGTGGACTTAATGGAAGACAACCGAGGAGGACGCAAATCATAAAAAAGCGAGACTGGAATTTGCCAAAATGCATATTGACAAGCCACAAAGCTTCTGGGAGAATGTCCTTTGGACAGATGAGACAAAACTGGAGCTTTTTGGCAAGTCACATCAGCTCTATGTTCACAGACGCAAAAATGAAGCATCCAAAGAAAAGAACACTGTACCTAATGTGAAACATGGAGGAGGCTCAGTTATGTTATGGGGCTGCTTTGTAGCATCTGGCACAGGGTGTCTTGAATCTGTGCAGGGTGCAATGAAATCTCAAGACTATCAAGGCATTCTGGAGCGAAATGTGCTGCCCAGTGTCAGAAAGCTTGGTCTCAGTTGCAGGTCATGGGTCCTCAAACAGGATAATGACCCAAAACACAGCTAAAAACACCCAAGAATGGCTAAGAACAAAACATTGGACTATTCTGAAGTGGCCTTCTATGAGCCCTGATCTAAATCCTATTGAACATCTGTGGAAGGAGCTGAAACATGCTGTCTGGAGAAGGCACCCTTCAAACCTGAGACAGCTAGAGCAGTTTGCTCACGAGGAGTGGGCCAAAATACCTGTCGACAGGTGCAGAAGTCTCATTGAGAGTTACAGAAATCACTTGATTGCAGTGATTGCCTCGAAAGGTTGTGCAACAAAATATTAAGTTAAGGGTACCATCATTTTTGTCCAGGCCAGTTTCATTAGTTTGTTTTTTAAAATGATTCTGTTGAACCATAATTCAAAAGCAATGTCTGATTTTCATTAGTTAATTTTCAGTGAATTTTTATTTATTATTACTTTTGTCAGTTTCAAGTTATTTCAGTGACCATTGTGGGTTTTTCTTTCTTTAACGGAAGGGTACCAACAATTTTGCCTACGTGTGTATGTGTGTTGCTTGCTCACAGCAACCAGCTCGTATTGCTCCTCCACTGCCAGGTGAAACCATGTCATGTTTTTAACTTTGCGTCAAGTTTCTTCTTACCTGGAAATAGGTCAGCTGATCTGTGCAACACGCTGGCTGTTCATGTGAACTCAGCCAGACAGAAAAAACTCCTCCCTCCACTTTGTGTTGCTTCATTCAGCAGAGCAAGTTTGAGCCAACGGTAACAAAACTAATCTCACTTCTCTTTGTCGTTTGTCAGTTTTTAACATTGTGTCATGCTACTGCTAAGATAAGACTTACAGAGACAACATATAAAGCAGAAAATTACATATCTATCTATTCGGTGTGGAGAGGTGGTTGTGTTGCTCTGGCTCTACCTGTTAGGCGTGGAGAGGAGGTCGTGTTTCTCTGGCTCTATCTGGTTGGCGTGGACAGGAGGTTGTGTTACTCTGGCTCTATCTATCTGGTGTGGAGAGGAGGTTGTGTTGCTCTGGCTCTATCTGGTTGGCGTTGGGAGGAGGTTGTGTTGCCCTGGCTCTATCTATCTGGCGTGGAGAGGAGGTTGTGTTGCTCTGGCTTTATCTGGTTGGCGTGGAGAGGAGGTCGTGTTGCTCTGGCTCTATCTGTTTGGCGATGCCGGGAAGCTGCTTGACATCCTCCTGGATCCACCTTCTCACATAATATGTTCACGTTATATGTATTATATTTCGTCATATGGATTGTCTATGTTGTATTTTCATTATGTCGTTACTCTGTACACACGACATCTATTGCACGTCTCCGACGAGAGGGTTTGTACATTTTAAACAGTCTGCCGCAGTGGAAATTAAATTAGTATTAGTAATAACTATAAAAAACATTGCAAAGTTATACTAGTCAAGTCGCATCAATTCTTCATCAACAGCTAGTCTTAGTGACATGAACATTACATCAATGTGGAATAACACTCTTTCTGTCTCTCTTTCTGTCTCCTGTATCGTCCTCTTGGTCCTTTCAGAACACACTGACCATGATCCCGGCTCACGACAGTCCTCTGGCAGCTCTCACCTTCAACGCCTCGGCAACCAAACTCGCCAGTGCCTCAGAGAGGGTAAGAAAAAGACCTAAAGCTCTAAAGATGAAAGAAGAGTTAGTCCTATAGAGTGACATTCTGTCTATTCAACACTTTGGTCCTTGTTATGGATGTTCAGGGTCCCCAGAGGATGACTCATTGTTATTGTAATGACTTCCTGACCTTTCCTTTTCCTTTTTCTTTCATCCATGGGAGTTCAAAAGCTAAGGCTGAATTTGGATACTCAAGGTCCCCATAGGGTGAATTCTAACATGATTTTTTTTTCAGGGCCCCCACCAGACCTAAATATTCACTTGTACAAGGCAGATTACCATGAAATGTGTTTGCACATTTATGTTCCCCCATTTTGAACACTTTCCACTAGCTCTCTGAAATCTGCCATTATTTTTGTACTGGGCACCGAGGTGTTTAATCTCAAGTTTCTTCGAGAGGCAGACTGTCAAATTCTGGGTTAGGGTTAGGTTAGGACCGCCGGTACAATAACATTTTATTAAGATGTTAATAAAATGTTGACATGTTTTAAAACTATTCTATCCAGCCACTGACCTTAAAGTGTTTTATGTCATGCATTAATCCAGAATCATATTAAATTCTACGGCTTTGCCCCACTTTGCCTCACATGACCCAGCATCATCTCTAGTTACATATCAGATTATAAATGAAGATTACACAAGGGGAAGAACAGCTGCCAGGTTTCTGAACCAAGTTCCTAACAGAAATCTCTATTTTTTTTTTTTGCTCGTCAAGGAAGCATCTGCTAGAAAACATGTAGTAAAGATGACGCCTTACTGATGATTGTCTGTCTTTGCAGGGCACCGTCATCCGAGTGTTCTCCATCCCTGAGGGCCTGCGTCTGTTTGAGTTCCGCCGGGGCATGAAGAGGTCAGAGTTCAAACACACATCCTTTAAGATCTGCACTCTGTCCAGTGTATGAGCAACAGCTAAAGATAGAAAGTCACTAAATAAGCTAGATACATATGCAGTCATTCGTGCAGTGCACTTATGCCTGGAGACTATATTACATGCTGATGACTGATTTAAAGGTCCCATATCATGCTCATTTTCAGGTTCATACTTGTATTTTGTGTTTCTACTAGAACATGTTTACATGCTGTAATGTTAAAAAAAACCTTTTTTTTCCTCAAACTGTCAGCCTGAACATGCCTGTATTTACCCTCTGTCTTAAACGCTCCGTTTTAGCGCATTTCGATGGAATTGCAACAGGATCGAATTGCTAGGCAACAGCTTGGGTCCATGTATACTTCCTGTCAGTTGATGACATCCACATACACTGCAACCAGGAATAAACTGGGACACATTTAGAATGTTTATGTTTAAAACTGCGTAAAGGGTCTAAATATTGTATATTTGTGACATCACAAATGGACAGAAATCCTGACAGCTTCTTTCAAATGCAGAGTTTCTGAATAGGGGCTGTGTGTATTTCCCTGTGGATTGAGCGTTTCGATACTTTCACAGTATTTGTATAGGACTTAAGCCTGCTTTATAATAAAAAAACATGAAAATCTCACTTTTTTATAATACAGTATGTCTCCTTTAATGAAATGGCACATGACCTGTGTTGGCTGAGATCTTCGTCCTCAAGAGCTGAGTAGACTGCTGAGGTCAGAGGGTTAAGTTAATATTCCAAGTTTTTGTGGTTGTTTTGTGTGTCTGCAGGTACGTCAATATAAGCTCTTTATCCTTCAGCCCCGATGGCCAGTTCCTCTGCGCGTCCAGCAACACGGAGACGGTGCATATCTTTAAACTAGAGCAACTGGGACCAAGGTACACACACACACACACACACTGTTAACACAACAAGTTAATTCAACCATGTAGCACCGTAGACCCGTGCCCTATTGGGTGTTATATTTAAAGCTATTTAAACGTATTCTTCTGTCAGTTTTGATAACATTGTACTCACCAAAAGTATAAATCAAGTTGTAGGATGAAGTTATTCTAAAGGGCGATTGTTACCCCGTATGTAGTGGAGGGGACGAGGCTGCCACCTGGACAGCCTACATGGGGAAGATGTTCTCAGCAGCCAGCAGCTACCTCCCTGCTCAGGTATCCGGCATGATGAGCCAGGACCGGGCCTTTGCCACCGTTCACCTTGTGACATCCGGCCAGAAGAACGTCTGCACCCTAGCTATGTGAGCTTCAGGGCATGCGCCTTTTCATTACACTCGCTCTTTCTATGTGTGTGTTCTTGACAGAACTAGTTGTGTTTTTCGACCTTGAGAGGGAAGATTTTGAACCTAAAAACACTATCTGAGGATTAAGATGTGGCTGGCACAGAAATTAGGTTGACTGCAAACTATTTTTAGTGGTGACAAAGTGTAAATGAATCAGTTCCTCGTTCCTCTCACTGTTTGGGTTGAACGTTAAGTGAATGCCTAAACGGATGCTCAATCTGATGTTTACAGGATGCAGAAGCTTCCGCGGCTACTGGTGGCCACAGCTGACGGCCAGCTGTTCATTTACAACGTGGATCCACTGGATGGAGGCGAGTGCGTGTTAGCCCACAAACACAGGTGAGGCTATAACTGATTTCACAGGAGTGAAACAACAGGAGATAGACGTTAAGCATTAGGTTTAACAAGAATTCATAAATCAGTGTATGGCTGTAGTCTTTGTGGTGTGTTCAAGTGCAACTTGTCGGCCAAGACAAAGGTGACGCAACAGTCGGCCTTCACAACCCTTACAAAGAACCCTTTAAAACCCCTTTTTTCCAAAAAAGGTTTCTTCAGAAGCAAATGGTTCTGGGTAGAACCTAACCCCTTTCATGAAGAACCCTTTTGGAAACCCTATTTCTAAGAGTCCCTATAGGAATCTTTCTGGCTAACCAAACAGCTGCTCAATGATCTGCAAATGCTGTTTTTTTTATGTGTGAGGCTGTGGGTCCGTGTCAATTCAGCATATACGTAGCTGCAAATGAGAGAAGGCCTGGTTGTGTACATTGTTATTATCTGGATAAGGAATGTTAATGCACATGGAAATGTATGCAGAATGCATTGCAATTGGATTGGCCAGGCCCCATCAGGAGCCGGTCTGACTCACATCTCTTGTCGATGGAATCTCAACCGGGTGTAAATGACATCTGTACAGCTTGGCCACATTTTGAATCAAAGAAGTCTGGTCACCTAACTCTACCACTTCCTGTTATCCCTAGCAAACCCAGCAAAATGCTACAAATGGCCCAGGAATACAGCACACAGCAGCCAGGGACACAAACCATGTCTGCTAGCTCCACTTACCTAATTTTCATATTCAGATCCGATAACAACATCACTTACTGATACCAGGTGCAAATGCAAAGGCCTGTGTTCGGAGTCATCATCCTGATTAAGTATCCAGATACAGATTGCAGGTTAATACCAGTTGCTTGTGGGTTTTGAAGTCCTTGAATCTAAAAGCTGCAATTTACGGTACAGATCCCGTGGGAGCCACTGAAACCAATAAAACTCAGTGTTTTGCCTCTGCATTGTACACTTGTGGTTGGCAGCCGCATACTGTGATGTCATAAGAGGATATGGGAAGGTTGTAAAACACAAAACGTTGCTTCGTCGTTCACAGTGCTAAATGAGTCTGAAAGTCTTGACAAAATATCTGATTTAAAGTTGCTTTACTGCTTCTACTCCTGTGTTCTTACTTCCTTCTCTCTCTCTTCCTCTCTCAGGGTTTTTGGTGTTGACCAGGGTGAAGGAACAGAGTCGGAAGGGTCAGAGGTCAAAGGGCCAGCACAGGCTTTTCCATCCTACGCCGCGACCGCTGCCTTACCACCCTCTGGTCCCGTCACTGCAACCCTCACTGGTTAGTATAGTCACACACATTTACTCCGTCTGTGTGTAACAAGAAGGGTTTGACTTCACAAGTGAAGACCAAGTTATAGACGTTATAGACGTATATTCAACGTTCTATGACTGTGATAGTCAGGAGGACTGCGATGTTTGTGCTGGACAATGTGTATTTTGAAGACAGAAACAGTGAGAGTTAGCTTAGAGTTAGTTCCTTGAAGCAATCCAATTGATTTCCCAGCAAATCTCAATGTAAAACACACCCCTAATGTTGACTGGTGTTCTTGTTTGGTAACTAGTGGATTACCTCTGGGTCTGAAAAGTGAAGCCAATGCTGAAGTGGCTTAAACTTGCATTCTTTCTGACAGCCAGCAGGGGGCGACTCCTCTGGTTGCAAAAAAAGAAGTCTGATTGTATAGAAGTCTATGAGAAAATGAGCCTACTTCTCACTTGATTTATTACCTCAGTAAACATTGTAAACATGAGTTTATGGTCTCAATCTCTAGTTTCAAGTCTTCTTCAATGCAGCATGATGTTCATTTAGTCAGTTATGGTCCCATTTAGAGTCAAATAGACCATAAGGGAGGGGATGCTTTAGGATCGAGGCTACCTTGGGATTGACAGGTCGCTACCACGGTGTTGTCCGGTCTGGGAGTTGTCCATGTTTTCATCTTAGAACTTTAACCCTTTAACAGTGTGTTTCCACTTCATGAAAGTTAATTGTAGCATTTTGGTCGGCCTAAAAATGTCTTATTCAGCGTTCAGTGGTACTTAGCTCCACCCTCTCGTTTCACAAAACCAAGATGGCGACAGTCAAAAACCAAGATGATGACGGCCAAATTACCGAACTTGTGGCTTCAAAACCATAGTCCACAAACCAATGGGTGACGTCACAGTCACTTCTTATATACAGTCTATGTTGGTAACGGTAGTCAGTAATGGTAATAGTGTTTGTACCTCAAAATGTACCTGTAAATTATGTATTGATGTTCGTAAGACAAGACACAGCCTTCGGAAGCAATTTGGGGTTATGACTCTTTTCCAAGGACACTTCAACATGTGGACTGGAGGAACCGGGGATCAAACCGCTGATCTTCCTATTGATGGACGACCCGCTCTACCTCCTGAGCCACAGCCACCCCCACATATACTTCTATATATACTTCAGCTTGTTCAAATGTGGCCTTAGTATGCTTCAAACTATAAGTGCTTGATGCATACTTAGCACACTTAAGCCCTTAATGTTGGTGAAACTGAGCAGATATGATGGGAACACATTAAATGTTCACTCAGTTTATATGGAGAACATGGTCTGCCTGTGTCAAGTATAAAGGCCGGGCCGCTCTAATGATTTGTCTGCCTCCCTCACCTGTTTCTACCCAGGCTACTCTGAAGACGGCGGGGCCATTAAAGGCGAAGTCATTCCAGAGCATGAATTCGCTGCCGGTCCTGTGTGTCTGGATGACGAGAACGAGTTTCCTCCTGTGAGCATCCAGAAGTGCTAACTGTCCGCTGTAGCTAGCTCTCCTACAACAGGTGTACTTTATAGACATGCCAAAGCATTCATGCACACAGAGAGACAGAGATCGCAAGCTAACTGACTCTCTGCCACAGTTCAGAAAAGATGACTTTATCCAATATCTAAAACCAACAATATCAGGAGTCAGGAACTTTGGACTTAACTCAACTCGAGGACAAAGTTGTCTTAACATAATCAACATTAGCAATAAATTGTTAACTCAGTCCAGTTGGCACCATTCCAAATACCATAGGTAGAAATAGTCGAAAAATGCAAAAACCACGTCATCCTCAAAGTGATCACTGACTTCCTATTGTCCGGTTTCCTCATAATCAGTCCCTAAAGCCCCTTTCAGATATGCTCACCTCTTTATGTTGATCTGATGGCAGATCAACATGTTGGTCTGAGGGCTGAGCGGCATATCGTCTTTTTATGGTATATTGATATATTTTCCAACGAGGTGTAGGATGAGACAATGCCGTTTATATCAATATAGATTAATGTTGCGTTACATAACATTTCTCCCGTAAAGCCGTGCCACTGTGACCGGCAATAAATCCTACACACTGCACCTTTAATTATCATCTCTAATGTGCAAAGAAGATTCTTGTCTATAGAAATGTTTCTCCCCACACATACAGCAGAGAAAAGGAGGTTACAAAAATGTCTTTCAGGCCAACTTCATGGATAAATACATCAATATACAGCAAAACATTTTACATACAGCATGTGAGCAAATAGGGATTAAGTACATGCCATGATGCCATAAATGATGAAACAGTGAATCATATTTGGAGAATGCTGTGCAGCGTGTACAGTGATGTGGCCTTTTACCGTTTAGTGTCAGCATGGATGTTTTAAGTACCCCATTCAGGTCCTATGGCTCCAAGCTATAGGACCAAATTATATTACATGCGTACCCTGCATTAAAGGAAAATTCTGGTATTTTTCATCCTTCAACGACATCTCCTTGAATCCGGCAAAAAAAAAGAAAGAAAGTGTATCGGGAAGAGTAGCGCATGCCTCCTAAAGCTTTCTAAATTGATTTAAAGTGTACATTAATATTTTTAACAACTTGTCTCTGAGTCCAACTGAGGTAGACACAGAAATTAGCTCATTTACTGTTAATTGTAGCTAACTGTGTTTGGATTTGCTACCAAAGAAACTTGCCAGTGAACCAAACCAGCCTCCCAGTTCTCTGCAGTAATAACAGAACATGTATTGCTCATTGTTTCACATACATGGGATGATTCTATGTCAGCAGATGTAAACACATATTACAAAAAAAAAAAAAAGCCCTGAAAAGTTTGGATTGATTTGTATGTGTTGTACCGGAATTTCCCTTGAGCTGCATTTGACAAATCCTGTAGACCAAACTAACGGGTGTGTTCATGTGTTTTGGTAGATTAATTGGTGCCGAGACGGGACTGGAGGTGGCCAGGCCAGGCGCTCGTGAATGGGTAGAAGGACAGATGGACAAACAGACAGACAAGTGGGATGATCAGCAAAAAAAAAAAAAAAAAAGTCTTTCAGGGTGCCAAGTTATTTTTTCCATTAGAGAGAAAATAATATTGATTAACATTCAAGTTGACATGGGAAATAAAACACTGACCAAGAAGTAGATATCATATGGTACCTGGTCCTCATACTACATAATGATTGTGTTAAAGATGCACTTCTGATTTGGTCACAGCACCAATAGCACCTCTAAACCTCCTTTCAGCTCACCGTTGACTTTCAAAACAACGGTGAGCTGAGAGGAAATTCCTGAACTTGTAAGATGCTGTTGGCTACTTAAAAAAAAAAAAAAAAAAAAAAAAATCAGGGACTTTGTCTTTAAGGAGTGTTTTATGAAAGTATGAGGTGCATGCTGGAGCAAGAAATATAACCACAATTTTCATAGCTTTTTTTACTTGACAAATATTTTAGGAAGTTGCGTTATTGTAGCAACATTTTTATTTTTCTCATTAATAATATTTTAGTTCACGTTCATGATAAATAATTGTCATTTTTATTCTGTATTGTATTGACATGTATTAGATGTTTCTCTGTGTACGCCTCCTGGATACAGAAGGTGTTTATGTACTGTACGTTTGTTTGTGCCTATTATCATTTGTAAAAGAGCAAAAGTATTTTGCTAATTGCACAAGACCAAAACAAGTGAAAGAAACAAAGAAATAAACACAGAGTGGAGTAAGAATGAACCTATGCAAAGCAAAGAATTTGGCTTGTTTTATTTTATTTTATTTTATTTTATTTTATTTTATTTTATTTTATTTTATTTTATTTTATTTTATTTTATTTTATTTTATTTCATGCATGCTTGTTAAAAGAGTGTATATATCAGATTGTGATGGCTACGGGTGTTAATGGTTATAGGAGTGAGGTCGGTCACAGGTCAAACATTGCACAACATTTTACAGCCACTGTTCACAGGCGGTGTTGCGTAAGTGTGTTTAGCTGCAGTACACAGTGATCTATTCAGTATTCTGATCATTCTATAGGCTGTGATTATACGACAGCACAGCACACTGGCCTTCTGTTGTTGCTTTTATAACATTTGAACCCAAACATTCCGAGCGGGTTTACATAAATTTAAAATATTTAAAAAAAACTACTCAAGCAAAAGCAGAATTGATTTACCAGTATGTAAGAGTAGGTAAAAGCCACCCAGTTACGGTAATCAGAATATTTGCATAGGTACCGTTTCTATTGCAAACCTTGTGTTCTGCCTACATTTTGACCCATTCACACAAGAATGCCGTCACAGTTAAATGCCTGTATTCTACCATTCATCACTCAAACACCAAAGCAGACTTTAAAGGTCCCATATCATGCTCATTTTCAGGTTCATGCTTGTATTTTGGGTTTCTACTAGAACATGTTTACATACTTTAATGTTCAAAAAACACATTATTTTTTCTCATACCGTCTGTCTGAATATACCTGTATTCATGCTCTGTCTGAAACGCTCCGTTTTAGCGCATTTCAACGGAATGGCAACGGAATTGCTTTGCTAGGAAACTGCTTGGGTCCATGTTTACTTCCTGTCAGCTGATGTCATTCACATACACTGCAACAGGAAATAAAACTGGGACACATTTAGTATGTTTACATTTAAAACTGTGAAATGGTCTAAATATTGTAGATTTGTGACATCACAAATGGACAGAAATCCTGACGGCTTGTTTCAAACGCAACGTTTCTGAATACGGGCTGTGTGTATTTCTCAATGGAGTGTTTGATACTTTCACAGTATTTATATAGCACTTAAACCTGCTTTATAATATAAAAGACATGTAAATCTCACTTTTTACAATATGGGACCTTTAATTTTTAAGGTGGCTGCCGTGCAAAATGTGCTTCTTGGGCCACTACTGACCCTCCACACAAACGGACCCCCACCTCCCACCCTTTGTGCATGATATATGTTCCCTCTCACCTCCATCAAGGACTGGGCAAACAGAGACCAAGAAAAAAAAGAACAGCTCTCTTATCAGGGTTCCTATGCAGTATGGAATAAAGAAAAGAGAGTCTGTAAAACATTTCTGTTTCCAGACTATTGCTCCTATTCCAACGGGGCTGACGCTCAACGCCGAGTGACTCTCAGCGAGGAGCAGTGGCAGAGTGTAGTGTTCCAGGTGTTGATTTATATTATGAAGTAGCCTAAACATTTCTTTTTATCATGAGAGAGAGAGAATAGCGACCCACTGGGTCGATAATAGCAGTCTGGATAGTCTGGATTATGTGTTGAACTTCTTCGTATGTGTCTAATATAGTTTCTTCCTTTGTAAAAATGTGCCGCTCTGCCTGTCTGTCTGCAAGTCTGTGGACTTGTCCATGTCTGTGATTGGTCATATACTGCAAACACCGCCCCGTTCATGTGAACGCGCTCACAGCCAGATTGAGAAACCCTGAGTTGATATACCGAGTTGATAACCAGCGTCGTAGGACCACTTAGCGTGATCTTGTTTGTTAGGGTTAGTTAAGCCAGATAACGAGAAGATACCCTGGGTATGTTGAACTCACTTCGTAGTACAGGCCTCTGGACACAATAACAAACACACCGGATCAAGCGAAAGGTAAAAAAAAAAAGGTTTTATTTCTCTGTAGGGTCCTTTCTATAATGTTGTCAGACACTTCCAATAACAATCGGAGCCTGTCAGTCAGTGGTAAAAAGAAGCACTTTGAGTGGATGTAACGTTACATTGATGCCTTCACAGCTTGTTTTGCAGCTGCCAGTTACAGCGTTCTCCCTCAATACTGGACCTATTTCAAAAATGTATGCCCCCATTTGTTGCTTTAACACAAAAACATGGGAAAATAAGGGAACGTGGGAACATTTGTATTAAACTTGACTTTAACTTTAAAACCCTTAAGCCACCAGGATACCACGAGTTTGTATTTTCAACATTCTTCCTCTCATCAGCTTATGGAGAATACATTAATGTGTTCATGTGTTTAATCGTTGCACAAAGCACTTTTACAATGAGGCCAAATCTGTTGGTAGTGTGAAGATTAAAGGCTTCTTATCCTTTCACCAGTATTTCAACCACTCTAAAGTCCACCAGCCCAACACTTTTATGGCTTACTTTTATGTTTTCATTTCTGCCTTCAACTACGAACTATTGCGTCATCAAATATCCTGATGAACTCGTGTAATTAACCCCGAAAAAAAAACACGTGTTCAGCAAATATTGCAGGTTGTTGCTCTGTAGTCTCCTCATTGTGTATTTCCTCTATCAGTGCAGCCTTGTGGTTGTCTAACATTACGCAACTCGTGAGTTAGGAAAACCGTTATAACCAGCTGTAACCTCACACCCAGAGAGACAACGTACCGTTGAGGGAAGACGAGGATAAATGATTTCAGGGTAAAGAGGAGAAGACAAGAAAACAATCTAAGTCAAAAGTAAAGGGTAGAAGAACAGAGCCCAGGTCTCTGGAGTGATGGGAAAGTTTAAGAAACCAGATTTCAATTCAATTTGATCACTGAGACAAATATCTAACATTTGTGAATGTGAAATCACATTCATAGGACAATATTGTTCTTTATTTTTTCATTTTATTGGAATCTCAAAAGCAAAGGCTGAGCCAAGAGGATCTAAGTTTAGAGAAAATACTCAAAATCTCATTTTGAAGTTGATAGTAACATGTAGGAGAAACTGTCTGGACAAACATTCAATCATCTTTAGAATTTTGCTGTCTGACTGAATAACTAACTTTCATTGAAATTACATCTGTTCTTTAATCATACACACTGGTTATGTTGGACTTGTGTTGCATCATAGCAGTGTTGCATCACTGAGTGCACAGCAAACCAGTGGCATATCTGCGGCATCTTAAATAGGATGGCAAAGATGGGGTGTGGCAATGAGCCACTACAAGAAAGAACATCCTTCACTTAGAGGAAAACAGCATCTTTTTCATAGAAAATGCACTGTCTTGATAGTTCAGCTTCTGAAATAAAAGTGTAGGAACAGGGACAAAAAAATAGCAAAGGACAAAAGGTGAATCCACTTCTGCAGACCAGGAATAATTCTTTTAAACATTTTAGTCTTTCAGCAACAACCAATGAAAGTTGGCATCCTTCCCTCATCAAGAATAGCAAAAAGATGCACAATGCACAACAATTCTCTCTACAATGACCATCACACATAAAACGGCTGCCTAGATATGACAAATGATTATTTTGTTTTAACATCAGCGTGTCCGTGTTGAGTGGTAATTAATTAAACATTGTTACATTTTGAATTTTAAGGGCAAAGTTCTGAGATTTTACCACCAAATACATTAGGTAGCTACGACAGAGTATTAGGGCCACATTGAGGGAAAAAAAATCGGAGATTTCGAGAATAAAGTCATAATATTATGAGAATAAAGTCATAACTTTACGAGAAAAAAAGTCGTAATATTACGAGAAAAACAAGAAGTCTTTTCCTCCTCCGCAAAAGAGGCAGTTTCCCCATCAGGTCTGTGTGGTTCTTTCTTCGGAATAAACGCAACTTCTTGCACAATCTTTTCAAGGTCCTGATACTGATGATAATGTGATGCTGATGTGCCAAAATATGAAGTATTTGGTTATTTGTGAAACCTAAACTAAAGTATAACTTCACAAGATGCTCCACGTTCCTCATTTTCACACTATTTCCCCTCTAAAATAACACGTAAAATTACTACTTTATATTATTATGACTTTATTCTCATAATATAACGACTTTTTCCTCTTAAACGTATGACTTTTTTATCATAATACAACTTTTTTTTCTCGTAAATTTATGACTTTATTCTCGTAATATTATGACTTTATTCTCGGAATCTCAGATTTATTTTTTTCCCTCAATCTGGCCCTAATACTCCGTTGTAGATAGCTACCCATTTGGAAATGATAGTATTTTGCTAGAAACTCAGTCTCCAGGACTGATGGAGATGAAGGCCAACCTTTAATAAGGTTCTTAACCAATAAAAACACTTGATTTTGAAGTGGCACCTGGGGGGTCCAATCAGGTTTCTGGGCTGGCACTTGTCTGGCCACCTCTTAGACACACCCCTGTCTCAAACTGAGAGTATTCCAGTTCAGAGCACTTCTGAACATTTAAAGGATCAGTCACAGCTGCAGAGACAGGTGAGTCATTTATAAATTATACAAGTATATATAAGTAAATATTGACTAAATCCATCATGATATTCATCCATATTCTTAAAAATGAGCAAAGTAAAAATATTGCATTTAATTTATTTCAATAAAAATCCAGTATTTTATTCTTAAAGGGTCAGGCATTTTTATATAATGACATTGTTGCATCTGTTTGGTCAAATTCTATTTATGTAAGAACAAGACTATTACATACGATTTAGGATAGGTTTCAGATGTTAAGAACTTTTATCCCATCTGTACTCTAGGGGCTGTTCAGGGAAAGATCATTTCTGCTAAGCTGAGCTTTTCTGTGTCCATGAAAGTATGTTGTTGGCTTAATTAATGGTGGTGACTAACAGGGCAGCCATGTAGTACAAAAACATCTGAGTCAGTCTGGCAAAAGGTATAGCCTAACAAGTCTAGTGACTCTTAACCCAACCCTTCAAACAGATGTGGTACTGTGGCAGATGTGGGGCATACTTTCCAACCCTCCTCATTTTCCCTGAAGACACCCGTTTTTCATTGTCCTCTCCTGTAGCTCATGAAAAAAATCATGCTCCTCTGTCTCCTCCGGTGCTCCTATGACATCTGCAAGATTTCAAAGACCGGGGAAAAACAAGCAGTAAGAGCTGATCTGAGATCTGCTGTCAAATTCTCCCATCAGAGGCTAGATTTTTTAAAGCCTGAAAACAGAGCCATGAGGAGGAGCAGAAGTCTCTCTCAGAACACTTGAATTACAATATGCTGAAAGGTTATTATGGAATTTTTGCCCAATGATGCCAAAAATATACTGCCTACTGCCACTTTAAAGGTCCTATATCGTGCTCATTTTAAGGTTCTTACTTGTATTTTGGGTTTCTACTAGAACATGTTTACATACTTTAATGTTTAAAAAACACATTATTTTCCTCATTCTGTCTGCTTGAATATACCTGTATTCATGCTCTGTCTGAAACGCTCCGCTTTAGTAAATTTCAATGGAATGGCAACAGAATTGCGTTGCTAGGCAACAGCTTGGGTCCATGTGTACTTCCTGTCAGCTGATTTCATTTACATACACTGCAACAGGAAACAAACTGGGACACATTTAGAATGTTTATGTTTAAAACCTTGTAATGGTCTAAATATTGTATATTTGTGACATCACAAATGGACAGAAATCCTGACGGCTGGTTTCAAAAGCACAGTTTCTGAATACTAATAATAATAATGTGTATTTCTCCGTATATTGAGCGTTTCGATACTTTCACAGTATTTATATAGAACTTGAACCTGCTTTATAATATATAAGACATGAAAATCTCACTTTTTACAATATGGGACCTTTAATTCAGTCCCTCCACATTTTCACATCATTATTCATCTGTATTCCAGTAGCCTATAAAATGAAATCAACACACACTGACACACTGACACATACATACACACCCACACACACGCACATACATACACACACACACACACACACACACACACACACACACACTCACGCATGGACCTCCACACTAACACGCCAGGGTGGGACCGGATGCTGCCTCTTTAAACTCTTCATCTCCGCGCGCCCGCCGGCGACCGTGCTGGAGCTGCATTCACGTCCGACCATAAAATGCGTAAAAGTGGACTTGCCATGTGAACAAATATTGTCCATGTTAGGTTTGTGTTCACATCATTCACTGTAACTATCATTCACGTTCACACGGCAGGTGAATTATCTGTGAGTTCTATGTAACGTCTAAGAAATAAACTGTGTTTCAGCATGCGTGTGTGTGTGTGTGTGTGTGTGTTTATGTGTGAGTGTTTAGAGAGAGAGAGCGGATTCCCTCGTCTCGTGTCGTCTCTCACGAGGGCCGCCCCGCGCTGCGCGTCCATGAGGCCGAGAGGGATTTGCGCGCCCGCGTTTGAATACCGGCTCGAGCCGGTAAAGAGCTGCTATAAAGAGAGAAGAGAGCAGGAAACCATCGAGGAGAGACAACAGATGCGGCTCTCTGTGGTAGTGACAAAATAGACCAAAATATCGGCTCTACTACTTATGTCTTTATTTATTTTTTATTTGTATTTTAAAAGAAATACGTAAATGATTGAAAGGTAAATAGTCTAATACATTAAAGATGCAGTGAAATGAGGAGGAGAGAGACCAGCAGAAGACTCCAGCCTCTCTGAGCGTCGGTAGCGGTGAGTAGCGTTCACATGTCAGCTGCAGCTGTGAGATGATGCTGTCTAACGTTCACGGGCAGCAGTCAGCTGATCCGCTGTGTTACTGTTGACTAACCGACACTACAGGAGGTATAGTGGTCTGCTCTCTGACAATAACGAGACACAACAGTCTTTATTGATGTTATTATGTTATTGGCACACACAAAATGGCTATAGGCCTTTATGTAAATATACTCTTGATATCTGTGTTAACCCATCAGTGAGCTGGAGGAACAGCTGGGATGCAGCACATTGACATCATCCCTCCTCCTCCTCATCCTCTTCCTCCTCCTCCTCTCCCTCCCCCTCCTCTTCATCCTCTTCCTCCTCCTCCTCTTCCTCCTATACTGCGTCTAAAAACATGTCAATCAAGTCAGTTCAAGGCAGGTTAAAAAAACAACCTCAAAACATTTATTCAATCACAGACAAGTGCATAATTCAGATGCATTCACAGATTGAAAAAATGTAATATCGCAATATTATGTTTTGTGATACTGTATCAATTCTCAAAAACACTGTATTTTAAATTAATAGCTTACATGAAAAGATGAACTAAGTCATTACTTTATTTCATTCTCAAAGTAGTGCTATGATGTTGGATGATACAGGGACTGTGATAAATGCAGATCCCACTGTTCTGACTGCAGAAAAAGTCAACTTTTTTTACTCAGATTTTATGTATATGGTGGTGTGTTCTTTATGCAATGACAGTTTTCCGAAAATTAGATTGAAAATATATCACCTTGCTTACAGTATCGCAATATATCACAATATATTGAATCGTAACCCCTGTATCATGATACGTATCTTCGTATCGCCAGATTCTTCTATTTTTGCAAACGTTTCTCAGCCTTAAAAAAACATTTTTCTAAGCCTGACGCTGAGATTTTAGACCAACTTGCAACATATTGATCACATTTCCATGTCCACATTTTATCAAGATAAAGGTGCCTGTACATTATCAGCATGTGACCAAGAACCCTCACCTGATTTCACACAGGTGTGGGTCCCGGAACAAACCAATGAAAATCCTAGATATCAATTACATTACATATCAACAAATAGGATGCAATCCAATACATCAATCCCCAGAAGCAATATAGTATATATGAGAAATATAATAAATCCATTTTTTTTATTTTCATTATAGGTTAATCTATCAATTGTTTTTTCAGCCAATTAAATAAATTGCTTAGTCTATAAAAAAATCAGAAAATAGTAACCATGATGATTTAGCATAATTGTTGGAATCCACAATCAATGGAATTTTAAAGCCAATGTTACAAATGTTCTGTGTGGAGTTTGCATGTTCTGCCCGGGTGTTAGCGTGGCTGCAGCAGTATGTTCGACAGTTCTGGGGAAAGTTATGCTGTAGTTGTAGTTGCTAGGTAGGTAATTAGTCGATTAAAATATTTAATTGCAATTCATCGCATGATTTTCCATAGTTAATCGCGATTAATTGCAAATGAATCAAAAAAAATGTTTGTGTTCAAAATGTACTTTAAAGGGAGATTTGTCAAGTTTTTAATACTCTTATCAACATGGGAGTGGACAAATATGCTGCTTTATGCTGCTTTATGTATATATATATTATTGGAACTCAATTAACAACACAAAACAATGACAGATATTGTCCAGAAACCCTCACAGGTACTGCATTTAGCATTAAAAATATGCTCATATCATAACATGGCAAACTGCAGCCCAACAGGCAACAACAGCTGTCAGTGTGTCAGTGTGCTGACTTGACTATGACTTGCCCCAAACTGCATGTGATTATCATAAAGTGGGCATGTCTGTAAAGGGGAGACTCGTGGGTACCCATAGAACCCATTTTCATTCACATATCTTGAGGTCAAAGGTCAAGGGACCCCTTTGAAAATGGCGTTATTATCGCATTAACTTTGACAGCCCTAATAAAAATGTTTGGATGAGAGAGTGACCCGTGGCTCGGAGCAGACAGATTTTGGTGATCGAAGCAGAGAATAAATTAGCAGTAAAGTTGTCATGTGGTAAAACATTGTTTCAGCAAACTATTTGAACATGAATTGACACTCCTTTGCCAACAATCGCATCACTTCGATGAGCAGCAATTGAAATTGACAACACAGATTTAGGTCTAGTTGCGAAACCAAACACAACCTGAACTGAAAATGAACAGAAAACAAGACGATTAAATCTCAATTATTTTGTATGACAATTAATTGTCAACTAAAATGTCATAATCGTGACAGTCAGAGTTTCAGTCACGACTCCAGGAGCAGCAGCCAGTCGTTGTTTCCACCAAGAAAAGTCTGTGTCTGTAAGTTTGTGGTGGAAGTTAGGACTTCAAAATGAGCTCACTGATGTCATCTCTGTTTCTTCCTCCAGGCGGCCTGCTGTATAGCCATGAGGGTGCCCAATTCCGAGCGTTGTTTGGGTCCAAATGTTTACCCAGAGGTGCCCGACGGCGGCTGGGGCTGGGCTGTGGCCGTGGCCTTCTTCTTGGTGGAGGTCTGCACTTACGGGAGCCTCAAGAGCCTGGGTGTCTTCCTCCAGGATCTGATGGAAGAGTTTGGAGAGAGCAACAGCCGAGTGTCATGGGTCATCTCCATCTGTGTCTTCATCTTTACCTTCACTGGTCAGTCACTCATATGTGTAGCCAGGCCAATAAAAGGAAAAAATATATATATACTTTTTCAGAGTATTTTTCACGAATGTGAATGACAATTGTGTGTGTCTCATTTGCGGTGCGAGCGTGTCAGTCGGTAAAAGATGTAACATCAGTCTACGAACAGAGAAGGTAAAGAGCTGAAGACGATAGTCTCTGTTTACCAAGCTGACGAAGGCCAACACAGCAACAGAGGCTTCGTTTAGTGGCGCACATTCTAACTAAAAACAAAAAGCCCTTCACCTATGGCAGAATTGTAATAGACTCAATGATTGCAGTGACTGAATGTTATTAAAGGATCATAAAAGTAAGACTGAAAGTCTGCTATTGCCAATCTGCTGTGAGTAGCTCTCAGCCACTTTCATGTTGTCAAATTAGCTCTCAGAAGAAACATAGGTTGGAGTTTGAGTCACTGGATGTAGACTGTGGGTTAAAGTCGTATCTCCCACAGCATCCTCTTCCTCTTCCGCAAGGCCACTGTGTCTGCATCCTGTGCTTAGCGACTAGCCAGAGCATTTTCTGTTCCCCTTTATGGCAGAATGACAATGTGTGGAGCCAGACCTTTCTTTAGCGCTGACACAGCGCTGTGGAGATAGGTCTGCCTAGGCAAGACTGGTTTACTATAACATTAAACTAAGAAACAGCAAACATTCATCATTTGAGAAGTATTTCTGCTGGAAAAATGACTTTTATAACTTTTACCAAAGTAGTTGCAGATTAATTATCTGCCGATCAACTAAGAAATAAATCTTTGTTTCGGCTCTACATCCTTGTATTGAACACTTGTATTTAGGGAGGGAACGGTTCAGGTAAAAGATTCGGTTCGCTTGTCGCGGTTCGGGACGTTTATGAATTGTTCGGTTCATTTGAAATAAGTTATGAGGCCAATTGTGTGTTTTTTTCATGTAGTTAGGCTCACGTTACTTAGCCGCTCTATACACTTAAGCAACACAGTAATTCCAGCAGCACAATCCCTGTAATGTGTTTTATAGTTTATATATAGTTTATTATTTTTAGATAACACAGTGGCACAGAAATCCAACCGTATTCCTCCAAATACTGCACTTTTTGAGTGGAAAAACTAATCTTTCAATTAAGAGCTGATAATCAGGGAATTGAGACATATATTAAACTGTTATTTTTTTTTTTTTTGGTAGTATAGTTCTGGTTGAGCTTATGCTTCAATTTATGTTAAAGGCCTTAGTCTATAATCACATCATATTTATATGAAAATAACAAAGCTGCATTTTTTGTTTGCACTAATGACTGTAGAAGACCTATTCTTTCAATTAAGATTTGACAATGAAGAAGAGTTTATGTTCTTTATGTAAGCCATACTTTTATTAAGGCAAACACTTATTTTTGCCAAATAAATGAAAAGCATGTTGAAATCAGAACATGACCTCCTTGCAGTAACATAAATGAACCGAACCGAACCGAAAATCGTGACCTCAAAACCGTGATATGAACCGAACCATGAATTTTGTGAACACCCCTACTTGTATTGCATAAAATCATGAAGACACATCCTCGATCAATAATTCAGTTCTAACAGGACAGCCGTGCTCCCAAATTAAGGTCTGCAAAGGGGAGAAATTGCTACTGATTACTGATCTGCTGCATGCGTATGTGGATTTACGGTATCCAGGTTACTACAGTACACGTAAACATGTCGCCCAGTTACCTGTATAACCTGAGTTCTCAGAGTAACTGGGTTTGTTTTGTTGCTCATTAACATAGTGATATCCATTTACTGCTGAGCTAATAATCCTCAACCTAAGTATGATTATACTAACTGTGCATCACCCATATGCATGTACAGTCATGTCTGCGCAGCAATAACACTAATGATCTGTTCAACAGGCCATACTAAGTTATTGTGCAACAACTAATATATATAGGTTAACTGAGTTGAACTGATTAAATGAAATGCTTGTTATGTCTTCCATCCCCCCCTCCCCCACCCCAGCTCCCCTGTCCACGATGCTGAGCAACCGCTTCGGCTGCCGTCCAGTAGTGATGATGGGAGGCTTCCTCATCAGCCTGGGAACCGTCACCTCGGCCTTCACCAACTCCATCAATGAGATGTACATCACCATCGGTGTTGTCTCAGGTACTTATCAAACTCCATCTGTCTTTGTGTGTCTTTCATTGTAATGTTTCTTCTTTTAAATCACGCCTCAAAACCTACCTTTACAGGAAGGCCTTTTTATAGCAATCCCTTGTTTTAAATTTCATTGTTGTTGTCTTTTTGTACAAAAGTCTCATGTTCAACATTTTATTTTGGCCAATGTTTTTATGTTTTTATTCTGTATTGTTTTTTATCTTGATGTTTGCACTATTTTAACTTATGTAAAGCACTTTGTAACTATGTTTGGAAAGGTCCTATACAAATAACATTTATTATTATTATTATTATTAATGACTGTATTGATCTTGCAGATGTGTTTGTCTTGTTTACAGTAACAGACTGTAATGAATGAACTAAAGCAGCGTCATCATCAACAACAACAACAAAATCTGAACCAATCTGTTTCTTCCAGAGCTGTCCAATGACTGAGAGGTGATCAGCCTCTTCTAAACACCATGCAGCTTTAGTTTCTAGGAAGGAGTGACAGAGCAGAGCAGGAAAAACTGGAGCAGCCAAATATTCCCCCCAAAAAACTCTAAATTCTCTTTCAGATCAGGATTTAGGGAGCAGGAAATGGCTGAGGAGGAAGGAATAAATTGACTGGATGATGATGCTTTAGATTACCACGTTTGTGCATCTGAAATGGACCACAGCTAACCTGACATCCCTCCCCCCCCCACCCCCTCTCTCCCCTGCTTCTCTTACTTTGTCTTTACATGCTTTTTGTCTTTCAGCAGCAGCTGTAGCAAAGCTCAATCATCTCTCGCAGCCTGCCACCTTTGACAAAGGAGTGACCTGACACTTCCCATGTGGGCCAGTGGCTGTCACGTTCCCCTTTTTCTCTTCTCTTCATTGTTTACAGGCCTCGGCTACTCCTTCGCCTTCCTCCCCACCGTCACCATCCTAGCCCAGTACTTCTCCAGACGGCGGGCCCTCGTCACCTCCGTCGCTTCCTCCGGAGAATCCTTCGCCATATTTGCATTTGCTCCGGGTGAGTGTTCGAGTCTCAGAGGGGGCAGTTAGCTAAAATACAACCTTAATAAACTGGAGCTATTTTTGATAATAATAATAATAATAATAATAATATTAAAGCTGCGAGCAGCGATGAACGGGCCCTCGCACCTCCTTGCGCGTCGAGGGTACTGGCGGGACGTCGATCGACGTGGCCAGGCACGATGAAACCGGAACTCTGATGAGTGCAATGACGCCTGCCACAAGACTCTACGACAAACGGTTAATGAGTTATGAAAGGGGGTGTGGCTAATGCGTAAGGGGCGGGGAAAACCATACGAATGAAACAGGAACCCTCTGCTGAGTGATATGACACCTCCCAAAAGACTCTACGACAAACGGTTCATGAGTTATGGAAGGGGGTGGGGCTAACGTCTTGGGGCGGGGCTATGAGTCTATTTTTGCATGTAAATGACATCATGACTGGACCCTTATCATGCCTGAGAAATTCGGGGCGGATCAGACTACGTACAGTGGAGAAACTTCCTGTTTCATGGCGAATGGCCCAAAATGGCCGCCACGCCACGGTCAGTGAAAACTCACCATTGAATAACTTTTTATCCTTATGGTCTTAAGATGGTCCTGACCAAATTTCAAGTTGTTCTGATTAAATCTGTAGGAGGAGTTACACGAAAGTACATGACCTATGAAACAAAAATCGCACATTAAATTCAAAATGGCTGACTTCCTGTTGAGTTTTGGGCATACTTCCAAGAGGCTTTTTTGTGCATCTCCACATGTTACATCTGTCTACCAAATATCATACATGTAGGTGAAGATGGAGCGAGGGGCTACATTTTTCCAACATTCTAGGGGGCGCTAGCGAGCCAATTTGCAATAGCCAAGCCCGAGACCATTAAAATATAAAATTTTTCACCGCGTCTGATAAATGTGCCAAGTTTAGCACCGTTTTGAGCGTGGCAAAGGCCTCGAAAAGAGCAATTCATTTGCATGAAAAAGAAAAAGAAAAAAAAGAATAATGCCTACAGTGTCAATAGGGCCTTCGCTGGCCCGACGTTGCCGGTGCTCGGGCACTAAATATTGAGTGTGTAAGTTGTTTACCTTGCTGAGGAGCTTTACTACCTGCAGTATTTACAACTTATACACTATTTTGTAGACACATTTTCGGTGAACGGTCGTGGTTAACTTACCGTGGTGATCGCACTAACCTATGTTACAAATACATTGGTTTCCTGTGAGTGCTTCACAATAAAAGCCATCCCGTGTTTTGCCAGTTGAAAATGTGAAGCATCAGCGGTAGGAAATGTTGGTTTAGCATTAGCATTAGCAGTAACTTCAGTTAAATCCAGCTCTGATAGGGCTGTAGACAAGCCCCCAGGAAGTGCGCCGCTCGTTGATCCCAACTTTCGTAGTGGCCAAACGTCGGTACTGCAACTTCCGTGTCAGTCACGTGATGCCATTGGGCCCAAAAATACTTTTTCCCATAGACTTACATTGGGAAAGAGACGTCTGTAACTCAGCAGATAATTTTTTTTTGAGGTGAATCAACTTCCCCGTACGAACACTCTACTAGCCCTTTTTAGTTTTTAAAGTTGTAAAAAGCACTAATAGCCGAATCCAGAGTTATTTCCCTTCCTCCGTTCATGTGACTGAGACCCAGACCGAGGCTGGAGCGCAAGCCGTGACGACGTCGTGACGGTTGGACCCCGTGACCGAATCATGTGACCGAGCGGACGCTACTGCGCATGTTCCATGTAGCCCAAGATCCGGGTACTTTTCCAGACGGAAGTCGAGCCATTTAGGCTTCATGCGCCGATGAGCAACTTTCATAGGAGTGAACGGGGCCCAGCCTCCAACACTGTATCCAGTTCTCTTTATACATCCATGGTCTGTAGGACAGTGAACAGGTAACAGTCAGGCTGATGCTATCAATGGGATCAAATTACAAACAGTAACACTGGATACATGTGAAGGCAAGTTGAATCCAGCATGGGAAGAGAGAGGTAATTATATCATGTAAATACACTAAATGGCTATTACTGAAAAGATGTAGACCATAAATAGCATGCGATATTGGTTTTGATATCATAACTAGTTCAAATGGATGTATTTATTACTCCTTTAAAAAGTTGCCAGCTCTCATTTTCTGGTCTTATCTGAAATACACTATAACATACATACACATATACTACATCTCTCTCTCTAAATGTAATAGTAATAATGACCTATGCTGTCCTCTCTCCACAGCTTTCACCACACTGAAGGAACACATTGGCTGGCGCTACTGTCTGGTTGTCCTCGGCACCTTTCAGGCGTCTGTGATTGGCTGTGGGCTTCTCCTTCGTCCAATCATCATTGAGCCGGAGCCTGTGAAGGAGGACACTGAATCAGACAAACAGCCTCTCTCTTTGAAGCAGCTGCAGACTGTTTACGAGTTGGAGAACGAACAAACCGGGACTTCCATCAGGTCAGGAGCGTCCCGGGGTTCAGAGGACTCTGGTGTCACCTCCCTCTCCACATCGAACGGAGACCTGAGGACCGCAGGAGCTGAAAGCAAGGCTCTGATGGAGTGGGAGGAGGTGCAGGACAAAGAGCCCAAGGAGCCATCGCTGTCCACACCTCCCACCCCAGTCAATCCTCCCAGCCCCAAACTTCTGGACTTCTCTGTGCTTAAAGACGGCGCCTTCATCTGGTACTCCCTCTTTGGCTTGTTCGCCACGCTGGGCTTCTTCGCCCCGCAGCTCTACATCATCGAGCTGAGCAAGAGCCGCGGCGTGGAGCCCGGCATGGCCTCCTACATGCTCTCCGTGATGGCCGTGGCCGAGATCTTCGGCCGCCTGTCCATCGGGATGGTGTTGAACAAGGTCCGCTGCAGGAAGACCCTGGTGCTGCTGGTCTGCGTGGTCCTGCTGTGCCTGGTGCTGGTGGCCTTCACTATCGTGTGGGAGTTCTGGGGCCTAGTGGTCTGCTGCGCCCTCTACGGCTACTTCATGGGCACCGTCGGGTCCACTCACATCCCGCTGCTGGCTGAGGAGGACGTGGTGGGCATCCAGAAGATGGCGTCGTCTGTGGGAGTGTACGTCTTCATCCAGAGCTTCGCTGGGCTGGCAGGGCCGCCGCTTGGAGGTACAAGAGACTGTTCACCTTCTCTCTGATTGCACTCATCAGTGTAGGACTTTTTCCTAACAGCTGTTTTGTCTTCCAGGTGCGTTGGTGGATGTCACGCAGAACTACGGAGCTGCATTCTACTCCTGTGCGGCGGGCATGGGCCTCAGCGCCGTTTGCCTGGCTCTGGTCGGCCCGGCCAAGTCCGGCATGTGCAAAAGACGGAGCGGAAACAAAGAGGAAGGCAGGAGCACAGAGGAAGAGGAGAAAATGTCTCAGGATAGCGGCCAGGCAGACATTTCGGATGTGGGCTTGGCCCTGGAGGACAGTCCGGTCAGACAGGCTGCGGATCAGGACAACGCCTCTGTAATAAGAACCTTACCACAGCATGACATCACCTCATAACCACTGACTCGTCACCAGGACCAACAAGAAATACAGTCCAGATGCAGTGTCACTAACACTAATCCCAGATGCTGCTGGTTCCAAATCTCAGGTGTCAATCTCTCTCACATTCTCAAAAGCTTGAAGTTCACTCCTTCCCAGGAAGTCTGTCCTCTAATACCAAAGACACATCCATGCGGAGCTCATGGTCACACCTTAGCTATTTCACTACTTTACACACATTCCTGTTCCAGCTGTTTAGGGAAAACCTCACTTTCACAATCCTCCGTATATACTATCATTAGTTTGAGTACCTTTTATCTCAGGAAAGACGTGTTGTCGTCATGGATACTGAAGCGCGTCATGAGCAGGAGTTGATATCTGTCAGAAGCTGAAGTTGTGCTCATCGATTCCTGCTGATGTCGAGGCGTGCGTCCTCATCAGAGCCCTGCTTCAACACCTGCACGACGTGTCGTTCAACACATGATGGATGCAAGCTCGACAACCACATGAACACAGTCACATCTTCACACACAGCGGAACACGCCGCGGCTTTAAAATGTAATTCTTGCAAAATGAACCGTGGATAAGCTACCTGTACACATTTGATGCATGGAAGAATGATTTCAGTACTGCTAAAGGTGGACAAGAAAAGCAATTTGTGCATACAGTTTTGTGTCTTATCCGTCAGCCTTATGCACATTCATGTAATCGATATTTTAAGTTCTACCACTATGGTAACTAACCTAATTATTGCAGCAGTGTTCACTGATCCTTGAGCTTCAGCTTAGTCTCTGTAGCCTGTATTCTATGATTCTATGATACTGGAGGTTGTGTTGGATTCATTTTGCACGAGTCTAAGGAACCTTTACATCCTTAATTTTGCACTGCTTCGGGTGAAAGCATTGACTGTAATATCTATTATTTAAGTTCTCATGATGTACTATACGATGACCTTGTTACAAGTAACGGCAGACAAACTGAAAAGCATCCACGTTACAAGAGAAGAACCTAAAGTTCACGGCGATTTATTTACTGAGCACATACTTGTTTCCCTCAACATGCTGGTGAACTGCTCAATATCCTTTATACAGTATGTGCTGTCAATTTAATAATAATAATAACTTTATTTAGCACCGTTCGAAAACAAAGTTACAAAGTGCTTTACAATAAAAGCACGATAAAAGTAATGAAACATCCAGAACTTAAAGGTCCCATATGGTTAAAAGTGAGATTTGTATGTCTTTTACATGAGAAAGCAGGTTTAAGTGCTGGAAGTAAACATGGACCCAAGCTGTTGCCAGGAAACGCAATTCCGTTGCCATTCCGTTGAAATGCACTAAAACGGAGTGTTTCAGACAGAGGGTAAATACAGGTATATTCAGGCAGACAGTATGAGGAAAATAGAGATTATTTGGAACATTAAAGAATGTAAACATGTTCTAGTAGAAATACAAAATGCAAGTATGAACCTGAAAATTAGCATGATATGGGACCTTTAAGATCTAAACAAGATCAAATCAAATATCAATTTGGGTAGCTATGTTTAATCTGCCGAGCAAGCCCAGTTTTACCTCGTTGTCCTGCTGCTTTCATGTTCAGTAATCCTCTCAGAAGGATTACTTGACATCCTGAAAACCTGTTCTCAATCACGGAACCCGTCAGCTATCAGTCTGGCGAATTGTTTGCAGTCCGATTAGTAACTTGAGATGCGAGACTGGAGTTTGAGTGTACGGCCAGATTTCACAAGTTGCCAGTTTACAAGCTAATTTGAAACCACTAAAAAGCTAAATCATCGTCAGACGATAGCCGACGGGTCCTGCCTCTTCTGCCCTCCACACGGACTGTTTACCTACCTTCAACCAAAGCCTGCTAGAACGTGATTGGTCAATACTACTCGGACTACAAAAACGGAAACCAGAACGCTCCCGATGCCCAAATCTTGTGCCGTTGATTACAGATTCTACGTGTGAATGCAGAATCTTGTTTATAGAGATTAGATCAGCTCCGCTTGGCATCAGATTTGTGGCCTAACATCCACTTTCGTTGCCAAAAGGCTTCGGGCGTATTGTTGTTTTTCCCACACTCATGTCACCTGACATTGTGATTGTGGGGCTACATAGCGGCCGTGTGATCCAAGCGATATTAAAACATCATTTTAAAACTATTCTATCAGCCGCTGACCTTTAAACTGTAGAATTGGGCCCAGAGTTGCGGCGGCACTGTGGTGCAGTGGTTAGCACTGTCGACTCACAGCAAGAGGGTCGTGTTAGCGTGGGTTTTCTCCGGGCGCTCAGGTTTCCTCCCACAGTCCAAAGACATGCAGGTTAGGTTAATCACTGACTCTAAATGTCCCGTAGGTGTGAATGTGAGCGTGAATGGTTGTTTGTCTCTGTGATAGTCTGGAGACCTGTCCAGGGTTTACTCCGCCATCGCCCAATGTCAGATGGGATCGGCTCCAGCCCGCCCCCCCGCCCGCAACCTCGAATAGGATAAGCGTTTACAGATAACAGATGGATGGATGAATCCGAAGTAATAATAATTTCTAAATTACTCCACTAAACTGTGGTACCACTAAAACCACATCTTTCTTTTCCTGCTGCCAACAGCCTCAGATCGTCTCAACGGCCAACACTACAACGACTTGAAGTTTACTTCACAAACCTGTCCTTAACCTTTGTTAAACCTTCATTTCAACTAATGATGATATGATGCTCATTTTTTTTATTATAACTTTTTCTCAGTTTTATATTGAATTGAGTGCCAGGCGGGTCCCTGCCTGCTAAGTACTGTACTGCTTTCATTATGTTTTTTTCTTTTAATAAAATCCGAACTCAGATTGGTTTTTTTTTGTGTATCTGGCATAGTGTTTAAGTTTGAGTTTTGTCAGCAATGCTTGTAAATAAATTGGGAACAAATCCTTTTGACAGTGTCTCACCCATTGTATAAAAGAAAAAGAAATGTAATGTATCGGAGCTAAACTGGTGTGTGGTGCTGACGTGATGTTTGGAGCCTCAAACAGTTTCTTCATCTATCACTTGAGACTAATATGTGATATGATATTAGGCAGATAAAATTAATTCTCATGCAGCTGACATATTTCTTTAAATTCAGGTGAGGTATTGATTTGGATAAAGTTATCTGAAATACACTACAACAGTGGTTCTCAAACTTTTTACATCACGTACCACCTCAGAAAATAATTGTCTCTCCAAGTACCACCATTATGACCGATGTTAAAATACAGCTGCGTAGGCCTACCCTAGTCAGCAATGCACAGTTCACGCAGGAGACAAATGTATTCATAATAATGATATTACTTATTGTTGACTTTTGTCAGCGACAGCCACGCTGTACAAAGTGTTTTTGAACCCTTCATCATTTTAGCTACCTCCTACTGCTTACTATCTTGTCCTCACAGTTTAGCTTGTAACTAATCGTGGATGATTTGCACGCACTACTACCCAACTGCGTAGCTGCTACGTGGCGGGGTAGTAGCACGTGCATATGTTTTTTTTTGGTTTCAAAATAGAAATATTACAGCAAAGCCAAAACTTATTTTAAATCCCATTTCAATGATCTCATGGTTAGGGGTATTTTCATTTGTAGTAGTATTTTGATAGTATTATATGTTTTTAAATAAATTTTATGTCATTTTTAAAAAAATATTTCAGAGATTCCTCCGCATACCACTAGAGGGAGCACGCGTACCACCAGTGGTACATGTACCATAGTTTGAGAACCACTGCTCTATCTATTACCAAGGTCAGGATGAAGTTTCACACTCAACATTTCATACACGTTTATTTCTAAATGACAAATAAAAAATGTTGGGATTAAATCCCTGACATTCAGGGTCCAGTGGTTGGATAAGCTGGAGCTCAAACTAAATGAGGTCTGGTTCTTTAAAGGGACACTCCACTAATCAGGATGATGTCATCGTGGTTATCTGGAGTTAGCCTCGAGACTTCAACTATTTGACAGAAACCGTTTGAAAGATGAGGACATTTAAAGGTCCCATATTGTAATAAGGGAGATTTTCATGTCTTTTATATTTTAAAGCAGGTTTAAGTGCTATATAAATACTGCTAAACTATCAAAACGCTCAATATACAGAGAAATATACACAGCCCATACTCAGAAATTGTGCGTTTGAAACAAGCCGTTAGGATTTCTGTCCATTTGTGATGTCACAAATATACAATATATATACATCATCACACGGTTTTAAACATAAACATTCTAAATGTGTCCCAGTTTATTTCCTGTTGCAGTGTATGTAAATAACATCAGCTGACAGGAAGTAAACATGGACCCAAGCTGTTGCCTAGCAACACAATTCTGTTGCAATTCCGTTGAAATGAGCTAAAACGGGGTGTTTCAGACAGAGGGTAAATACAGGTATATTCAGGCTGACAGTATGAGGAAAATAAAGGTTTTTTTGAACATTACAGCATGTAAGCATGTTCTAATAGAAACCCAAAATACATGTATGAACCTGAAAATGAGCACGATATGGGACCTTTAACATGTAGAGAAGGTGTGATGAAAGAGACTATTACATTGCATTATGGGAAATGTAGGATTCAGTGGTTTTGAAGTTTATGTCAAGGGATTAAAAGTCAGAATATCGCAGCATATATATATATTTTTTAAATATGTCTTGCTCAAGTTCCCATACTTTTAAAGATGTTCAATACTAAATGACTGGAGTAACCCTTTAAGTGTACTGAACTGCACCTGCTGACTAAATGGAAGCTCTCCCAGCCGTTCATTCAATGCTATTAAAAGTATTGAAACAGCACTCTCTACTGGCTGAACAGCAGTTGTGTCTCTGACACACAGGGCCTTCTCTCTGTGACCAACATGTGACACCACACTATGACAAAACAAGTTATCATTTTGATGACTTTGGCCAATTTACTGACACAATAACTGGGTTTAGAAGCATGAATGAAGTGTTGTGGGTGAGTTACTACCTTTTGCAGACATGCAGTAGAGTTGTGATGTCAAATCAAACAGTTGTGACAGTTGCACTTAAAGTTTAGAGAATGTGAAGACTGTCTCGAAAAATGAGCCAAAGCGATTAAGAAAAACTGTAATTTATACACCCGCGCACAAGATGATCTCTCCTCCCAGTGGAGCTCTTATTACTGTAATTCTTTGTGCTCAACAATAAACGGGAAATACTCGATTATGACAACATGAATTACAGCTTTTCTCAATCGCTTTGGCTCATTTTTCGAAACAATCTTAACATTCTCTAAACTTTAAGTGCAACTGTCACAACTGTTACATACTGTAAAGAGAAAATGTACCTTTGTATTAGGGGTCGTACAAGACATAATTCATTCTTGCACTCACACACACATGCATTCTCCTTTCACATACATATATTTTCACTCGCACAAGAATATATGTATGTGTGAGAAGAAGATATGTATGTGTGAGAGTGTAGGTAGATAGGTAGGATGGTAGGTAGGTATATATATATATATATTTATATATATACGTATATATAGATAGATAGATAGAAAGATAGATCTCAACAGTTTCTTTGTTTCTGAACTCTGCTGCATTCACCATTGTGCTGGACTTTGTTTCTCCATCTGATCACCGGTGATGAAAACAAGAACGACACAATTTATAATCAGAGTTACTAAAGTCAGGACTTTCCCTTTATTTCAGCATGTTAGTCATCATTGCATCATTTACCATCATTTGTTTTTATTTAACTGACAAACTACAACATAAGCTGAGTCACCTGGGAGAGGCAGAGAATGATCAGAGACTGAGATAAGGTGTTTACAGGCCACAGTATGCTGGTTCCCATCATGGGGGAACTCCAGTTAGCATATCCAGGTTTGTTTACATGTGCAACAACACATCTGGATACCACGAAAACCTAATGTCAACCACCAGTGCTGCCCCAAAGAGCAGCTTTGCTCTGGATACAAGATGAGCCCTGCCTCCAGTGCACACTTCCTGCCCTGAGAGCAGCATCACTGAGTATACAGTAGACATGACGGTGTAGTACTGTACGCTCCACCTGCACCCAAAACTGCTTCATCATAGGAACGGACACTAAGCACATTCTACATTTGCAGTCGAGCAGGCTGATGCTGGATCAGCATTCTAGTACATCTGCCCTTATCTTTATCTCTGCTCTATACACACTAATCTAATCAGGGCTGCAACTACATCATTACCAGTTAACCTAATCTGCTATTATTTTTAGGGGCCAGTCATGTATGCTGTTGGTCCTTTTTTTTCATCATCATCATCATCTTCTTCTTCTTCTAATATAACATAGGTCAAGTCGTATGCTAAACTTCCTTAACTGGCTTCATGGGCCAATAGTCCTGATGGTGGCGCTGCAGCAAAAGTCTAAAGATTAAAACTTTACAAATTCATAACAAATCAGCCGTACATGTTACAACTTTGGAACTTCCACCAAAATGTTCAGATGCTTCAACCTGGCAGGAATTATGAAGTCCATCACTGTCCATCTCACATTTTTTGCTCAATTGACAGCAGACTTGCTGCGCTGAATCTTCAGACTGTCCTCCACAAACCATCCAGCCAGATTTTCGAATTATCACAAATTGAGCCCACAGTGCATCAAAAGGTTTCAGTGTAAACACTACTGTACACAGCTACTGCAAAGTGTCGCTAAATAAAACTCCAACGTACATGAAAATTAATGGCAATTTTTTGAGGTCACAGTAGATAGTAGGTAGTAGCGTGGTAAATTTCATCAATTTGACCTAAAAAAATGTATTTTTGACAGGATTTTGAATTGTATCAAGCATTTTAAACATCAGTTTGTCACTTATGGAGCAATCAATCTTTATTAAAATAACTGACTGACATCTCTGTGTTGTCTAGATGAAGTACGCATATTCCCAGACTTTTGTCTTGACGACTGAACTTTTGACTCTAGTTTGAAATGTGCCTTTACATGATGCAGCCCTGGCGATTGCGTCAGCGATAGTGTGAAGTCAAAGTGTGAAGAGGTAGTTTCCACCCACCCGAGCAGTTGGCACACTAAGATAGTGCTAATACGTCAAAGGCTTAATAATAGTGGACTGTCCTGTACTTCTCATTTATCTTCCTCTTCCCTTTTTTCATCTTCCTCCTCATAGTGCCAGGCCCCGAACCCACAGCTGTGCAGCAGCAGCACCTACTGTATCATTTCTTACATCTGTAAAATATCAGAAAATATTGGAAACTCCCCCCAGGAGTCATCGGTGACGTGATGGAAAATCTTGTTTTATCCAAAACAAAAATTTGCCAAAGAATGAAAAATGACTTAAAGTATTACTTTTCAAAATAGTTTCGAAATAGTCTGACAACTGACTGATCATTGCAGCTGTAAAGCTGAGTAACAGCATCATATACCAAAACAGTAGTTCAACAAGTTTGTAAGAAATAGCAGAAATTCAATAAACCAGACACTGACTGACATTTTTTTAAAAAACAGTTTATTTATGTTTGATTTATTTAGGAGTAGAAGGTAAGACAGCATAAGTTAGACTGTACATTGAAAGCTTGTCTATCTGAAAATAGCAACGCTGGGAGAAATGTTTTATCTGAATTATCTGATGTTGAGCACATCAAACTGTTTATGTGGCATTATTATTATTTAAAAAACAACCTAGAACACAGTATAAAACCTTTGTTAACATGATTGGACAGTATAGAGGCAGAGCTCGGAGAAAGGAGGCACTAAACATCAGCATATTTGGCAGATCAGTTGCAGAATTTTTTTTCTTTCCTGACGTGATTACACATTACATATTCTATAAGACACTGGCATTAAGGGGGGAAATCAGTCAGTCAGTCAGTCAGGTTATGATTATTGTTTTTAACAATAACACTGAGTCACGGCTGTGGAGCAGTGCTGTTGCATAGCTTGGACTATGTAAGGTGACACCGGTGTCCTCTCACAGGTATTTACAACAAAAGAAAAAAGTCTTTTCTCTTCAATTTTCGACCAGAAAAAAGACATTTGTGACGGTAACGTCAGAGTCACAGAACATACAGAAGATGTACAAAAACCAGTAACACAGAAAACGTTAGAAGGCAAAGTCTAGTTCATCATGGCTGCTTTGGGAGCAATAATCAAACAGGGCCTCTCAGATTAAAACTGGTTCCCAGATCAGAAAAAACATGATCGCCACCATCAGGTCCCGGGGCGTGATGGCACTTGGTGACAAATCCATGTGGGTGTTGGAAGGCAGATGGTGAGCATGTGACTGCACTGACTCTGATACAAAACACTAAGTGTCACCCATCAAGCCTGGACAACAGTCCAGTGGGACAGAGAACACATACAGGTGCCGGTCAGATCATCCAACAGCATCTGGAATCCCCTTTACATAGTAATTAGTCAGGTGTGTGGAGGTGTAACAGTAATCAGGGCCTCTTATTTCATTCTCACCCCCCCCCCCCATTTCTATAATTCATGGCGTTGAGACAGCAAAGACACGCGAGAGAAGGAAGCTGGAGAAGGAAGCATGGTGCAGCCTATAGGAGGGCCACGGAGACGGGATTTTCACCCGGCCGCTCGGTGGGGAACTTCACAACACTTCTGCTTGTGGCCAAACGACACGTTGTACAAGCTTGTTTGTTTAAAGCATACTGACGATATATACTGATGAAAAAGTGGCAGTGGACAGTCAATCACAGAGAATTAGGGCTACATGAAAATAAAAAAAGAAGTCTCTAAGGGTCTGAGGTTCTGAAAATCTACACTCAATTGAACACTTAACTAGCTTTCAGAATCAGAATCCGGTTTATTGCCATGTAGGACGCAAATCTCCCGGTTCTTCATCAGCGATCGGAGCTGGCTCAGGTGTCCCTTTGGCCCCATGACAGCAGGTGGTCTCTGTCAAAGGATGGACTTTAGCGTCAGACCTGAGTTAGCTCCATTCACTGAAGAATGAGCTTAGATTTGGTTACACATACTGTTCCAGAAGTTTAAAATTTACTTCTGTTTTAATCCAATGTTTTGTTTTTTCCCTGGAGTACTGATAAAATGTTTTAATTCTGACTTTAATCTCCAAATTCAAAGAAGTTCTCTTCAGAATTTGGATAAATCTCAGAACTGATGTCTTCTTTATCATTTTCTGTCTCTTCGCTGCAGGCTACAACTTGACCGTGAAAGCCTGCGACACTGTGGAGCCCTGTTCTTGAATGACGGTGAAACGTGACATCACAGAGGGCTCCATTAAAGAGCCGAGACGGACGGCGCGGGGACATCTGCTCGTGCTCCCCGCTTCCTGTGCGACAATAATGCTGTCTGTGCTAAAATAATTCAAAACCACGTTTGTTGAGAGTTGCCAGGCCATGTCAGGGTACGGCCCTGTTCTGCTATGACTTCATGGTTGTCTTGTTTGTTAGTGCAACAACAGGCTTTCTGCTGGCCTGAAGTCATTACATGACACAGCGGTCTGGATCCAGACCAGGCCTTCCGCTGGTCGCACAGCTTTAGGCTGTCTGTGGTCTGAGCAGCAGCAGCAGTAGACAGGGACACGTCTGTGTCTCGCTCACTCACACAGCTTCATCCAGACGCAGACAGACTGACAGATGATGACTGGCACGGCAGTTTGAGGAATTCACTGAGCTCTTGACGGTTGTGTTGCTCAACTTCCTTTTAGAGTTGGGAACCCACACACACACACCAAATTTAGCCATGTGACATTGCTGCTTCATGCTAACACACTTGTTGAGAGACAGTAGGCTCCTTGTGAGTCTGGGGGACGGGAAGGACTACACTGATACAGCCCGGGGGACACAAATGATCTCATTGGTCTCTCATGATGTCCGCTACCCCCTTCGTCACACCCATTAAGGCAATCATTTATTCAAAACTAAATCTAAATGTTGAACAAATATCAGATAGTCTAAAGCTGGGCATACACCGTACGACTTTAGAAATGTTGTTGTTGTGTACTTCCTACTCCTACTGTACGAGTAGATCGTTTGCGGTGTAAAGCCAAAGCTTGTGTTCACACTGTACGTATAAAATAGAAAAAAAAACAGCCGGTCGGTCCCTGCGAGCCATTCTGGCTGTTGACAGTTGTCAATAAAGATTTGTTTGTAAGCTCCGAGGCCGGTAGAGTTTGTTTGCTGGCAGAGGTCTGTACAAAGCCCCCAGGAAGAGCGCCGCCGGTCGTCGATCCCAACTTTCGTAGTGGCCAAACGTCGATACTGCAACTTCCGTGTCCGTCACATGATGCCATTGGGCCCAAAAATACTTTTTCCCATAGACTTACAATGGGAAAGAGACGTCTGTAACTCAGCGAAAAATATTTTTTTTTAGGTGAATCAACTTCCCAGTATGAACACTCTAATAGCCCTTATTTAAATCATTAGGTACTAAAAGTTGTAAAACGCACTAATAGCTGAATCTAGAGTTATTTCCCCTCCTCCATTTATGTGAATGAGAACCAGACCGAGGCTGGAGTGCAAGCCGTGACAACGGCGTGACGTTGGAACCCCGTTACCGAGTCATGAGACCGAGCGGACGCTACCGCGCATGTTTCATGTGCCCAAGATCCAGGTACTTTTCCAGGCAGAAGTCGAGCCATTTTGGCTTCATGCAGCCACTGAGCAACTTTCATAGGAATGAACGGGGCCCCGCCTCCAACGCTGTATCCAGTTCTCTTAATACATTCATGGTCACAATGCTGACAAGGCAGAAACACGCTGCCTTGATCATCTGTGCCATCCTCTCTGCTGAAAAAAAAAAAAAAAAAAAAGAGGCAGCAGCGTAACGTTATGGACTCTCAGGTGGATAGGAAGACATGGACAGTATGGCTTGTCCATTTAGCAGAGAGAACTGGAGGTAAACTAGCTTCGTTTTACTAGCTATATCTATTGTTACCTACGTTGTTATCTTGATAGCTACGCACCGATTACTGTGAAAAGAGGAGAAAAAAAAGGCGCTGACGTTGGAGAATCGGCTCGTGGCTCTGCTTCGGCTGTGCGAGAGCTAATTGGTCCTCGGTCCTCCCTGTACACCGCACAGCAAATGACGCTCGACGAAGCTGAAATTTAGTCCGACTCTAAAATGAGTCGTACGGCTCAAAATTCGGTTCAGAAACTGGCTAAAATCGTACAGTGTACGCCCAGCTGAAGGAAGCAGTTGCACAGTGAACCAGTGATCTGGCTTTGGGCCTTTAGTTGCAGCACTAGAACAGCTGACTCAGTAGCTGCATGCGTGATTAGCATGTTTTAGCCCATATACTACAAATATAACCATTTTGCAAAACATGCTGTTTGTGTTTTGGAAAAGTTTTTTTTCATCCATTGGCTTCCATTCATTTTCACACAATATGATAATCCTTTTAAACGGATAATTGGAAATCGCATGAATTGTGTAATCCATTAAGGTGACCAAGGTGAGTCTGCATTATTGTTTTTTTGTCGAAGTAACACTATAGTTATGAGGCCATGCAATGCAGACTTTTCAAGTCAGTTTTGCATGTAATGTAACAATGACAAGTGTGATGGATTACACCACTCAAGCCAATTCATTTGGATGGAAACCATGGATGTGTGGAACATGAAGGAAGACGAACACGTAAAGTAGAAATGATTTGTAGTTAAGGAGCTCAAACTTGCAACCACATTAGGAATGTTCTTTAAAATACTTCGAGAGTAACGGACACTAAATCAACCGTTTCTGAGTAAGTAAATCATATGTCACTTAATTGGAGCTCCAGGTATTACATACCGTCTCTTTACAGAACCATTTCTAACTCTTGTTCAGAGTTGTAATTTGAAAAGTGATCGAGAGCATGGGACCGGCAGTTGTTGGGTCAATACTGAAGGGGGACTTGAGCAAAAAAAAAAACATTTTCACAAGTTTCTGATGTTTCACCAGATAGTTTCTAGTTTTCACTGATGTTCTCTTAGAGGCTGAAACTCAAACTGTTAGACAGCTGTACTCATAAAAACTGAGACAGAAGACCAAAAAGCGAGGCTGAAATGCTTCCAGTGTAGACTAGGGGGTAAGACGGAGGGATGCTGGAGCCAGGATCTGAGTGGGGGTCGGAGTGTCAGTGGTTGTGTGGTAACTGAGGCTTGAACAAGCTAAAACAGGGTGTTATTCAGTCTTCTCAGTGATTAGCTGCCAGTGGCAATTACAACACATCTATAAAGACAAAGACAGGGTACAGAATAATGCTGATGTATGTAGGATGTCTGTGAGTCCAACCGAAACACGACGCCCTCTTTGTTAAGACTGAAAACAATAAAACCTTTTCTGTAAATCTGGTTTAAAGTCGGGGAACAGCTCAATAAAAAGGCCGACTTCCATTACTTTAGAAACTTGAGTTATACATTTTTTATCCTCTCGATGATTACTCAAAGTGTTAGCATGAACCAGTGGAGCCAGTTATCTGCTGGGGGTGGGGGGGGGGGCACATGGAGTACTTTAGTGGTCATGGTCTCAACACATCTGGAGGAAGCTGAGTGATGGGACTTTCACTTTAAAAACACCTTAAGCCAGGCCACCAGACACCTGCTGCTGTTTTAAATAAACACCATCCCAAAAAAAGGTCAAATAAAATAAAATAACACTCATGGTCACACATACAGGTCTGTGTGGGAGGCTACATCGGCTGTATACTGCTCCTTTAGACACGAGGAAAGGAGTTAAGAGGAAAATGTGAACTGTACATAACCAGCACACACCAGTGAGACCAGCCAGCAGGTTCATTAGTGACATACAGGCTGGCTTTATCCCTTTAGTTTTAACTTAGGACGCGTGGCATGGAGAGAGAGACAGACAGCTGTAACGGGTACCTTTTAGAAAATAAAAAAAATGATCCGAGACAACAGGAGAAAAGACTGAGCCACCTCACCACTAGTATGTATAATCCTACTGGGAGGAAGAAGTCATCTACAGGTTTGGATGTGAGATCCCACAGGGCTTCAGGAGAAATTGGGCCATTTTCAACCTGGACCACGACATACATAGTCTTTTACTAGGGCTACTTCAATTTTAATTTTCAATTATTTTCCTTAGGGTGCTTTTACATCAGGGACTTTTCACATCAAACTCTGTGAAACGAGAGTTTTTTCCGACCAAACCAGAGCTGGTGATTGTTGGGAGGTCTAATTACGATGGTTTTGGTGAGCTTTGTTTTGTTTCTGTCCAATGTTTTATGACGCTCCGCCACTAGAACAGCTGATCTCAACATAAACAAATACACGTGGATGATGACGCAAGTGTACTCGGGTACGGAACAACTTTACTAATGTGAAAGCTGAGCAGCTGCATGATGGTTACACAGCTGCATAATGGTTAACACTGAAGCACATTTTTCAAACCAAAAGACACAGTTTTTTCTTGTGCAGTTTTTTGATTACCTTAAAATTCCGCCCGGCACATCTGATGTTTTAGAAAATGTATGGATCTCCATTCATTTTTTGGCAATGATTGATTCAGCAGGATTGCAGAGATTTAAGCGTCTTGTTTGCCTCAGTGTGCAGCTTTGCAATGCAGCCGTGATGCAAACGGACACTGAACATGTCCACGATTTCTCTGCACCGCGGACACCGCTTTTACTGTTTGTTTGCACAACTGACACAGTGGGCGTGCTGACGAGCAGCTGCAGTCGGCCGCCAAAATGTAATGGGTACTCTTCGTGTCCTCCTTTCTGTCCCATTACAGGCATTCTGGTGTTGACTTTTGTTCCCACAAACTAAAAGCTGTAGACTCCATAGAGCAACCGAGCACCAACAGTGCTGGCCGCGAGGGGGAGGGGGGCTCCGGGCCGCCGAGATGCTCTGCATTTGGTTTAGAGTTGCACCAGGTGCTTTGATCCTTAAATACCTGTGTGCAGGCTTAGTTTGCATATTGAGATCCAATCATGATGTGGGCACAATTGAGATAGCAGCAACAAGGCTTATTAATACCAAACGTAAAATGCAGATGTCATAATCCAGATTACGCATCTAGATACAGATCACGTGTTAATAAAAGGCAGAAATGGGGGTCATGATTTGGTTGGGTTGTCCAGACCCTGAAAATATGGTCCTGGTTGAAGATGGCCAAAGTTCTGTTTTTAAAGGCATAAGGAGTCCTCTCTGGTGACACAGACAGAGAAAAAGACACCATGAAATCTGTCATTTGACATAAGGCGTGAGAGTTCTGGTTGACTTCAAATCACAGAGAAGTGGGGTTCACAATGTGCCCTGAGAAATAAACAAAACAAACAACAAAATACAACGTGTCAAGATTAACCCCTGCACTGGCTACCCTTACAGCATGGTGTTATCAATGTTTACAAGTGGTCTGTATGTATCCAGTTAACTGTAACAGAGTCCATCAGCAAATCCACAAAGTGTAAACCCCCTATAAAATATAAGTTAATGAAAAATGCCTCGGTACACATACAGTAAATTCATATATTAGGAAAAGAAACAAAATGATTAGAAAACTAGAATTAAGTGGACTTTGGAACATAAATTCCTATCTGTGTGTGTGTGTGTTAGTTTCACTGCCCTTGGAGGAAATCCCCACACAAGCGCCAGTGGAGAGCAGATGTAACACTAGAGACAAAAGAAAAGGCAACACCTGGCAACAGTCGCTGGTGACGGCTGCTCAGTAACTCCGATTTAAAACAAGCCACTCCCCCTCTCTCCTTCCATAGCAACAGTTTCAGAGCAGCATAGAAACGAGTGTGTGGATGTGAATTAGAGCAACACATAGTGAGGAAATACCATGAAAGATGTCGGGGAGATGGACTGCAGAGTGTGGACGGGGGTGGGGGGGGGTTAGAGGTCATTTACAGTGGTTTAAAGGGTCAGAAGGTGGTTGGGGCTCTGAGCCAAAGGTGGCTGTTATGAGTCATAGTGAACAAGCTCAGTAAGGCAGAGAGCAAGCGTGGGGGGGGGGGAATGGTGGTAGTAGTGGTGGCTTTAATACACAGTCAAAGTTCAAAAGTGAGGAGACGGTCAAAAGTCAAGGAGGGAGGATGAATGGGTAGAGGGACACAGCCCGCTCCCATTACGGGGAAGGAAAAAGGCACCTTGACACCCACTTTCCATCTGCCTCCACCCATCCCTCCTCTTCCTCCTCCTCCTCCTGGTCAGTCCCCTTCACTGCAGCATCAGCTGTTTGAGGTTGTCGTGCAGGATGGTGTCCTTGACGTCGCGGAACACCAGCCGGATGTTCTCAGTGTTGATGGCCGTGGTGAAGTGGTGGTACAGCGGCTTCTGCTGCTGTTCGCGGCGCTTTTTGCGAAAGCATTCTACCAGGAAGCGCTGGACGTCCGCCAGGCTCGTGGGGTCGCCCGAGAACTCGGGGAAGTAGTCTTTGATGGACACCTGCTTCACCTTCTCCTCCAGCAGGTCCGTCTTGTTCAGGAACAGGATGATGGAGACGTTGCTGAACACCCGGTTGTTGACAATGGTCTCGAAGATGTTGAGGGACTCGCTCAGCCGGTTGGTCTGCCGGTCCTCCATCAGCACCTGGAGGTGTTAGAATGCAGATACGTGTGCTGGGTTAAAGGTCGTTGTGACAGTGTGTGTGTCTGGTATCAGCAGGTTTATTTAATGGGCAACTGACTGACTTGAAAACTGTGAACCAAACCTTTAAGTTCCTGCAGTGAAGAGGAAACTTAGGCCCTTTGTGCAGGGGGCTCCTCAGTTCCTGGGACAATTTTGTCAAAAAGTGTCTTTCTTCACGTTTATATAACACAAATTTATTCAAGATTTAGTCATGATGAGCTACTGTATGACACAAGAAAAAAACCTGCCTGTCTGTCTGTCTCAGAAATTAAGTTTGAAATATTTATAACTAATGGTCATAACATAGTATTCTTAAATTCAGGGATGTTTTTAAGTGGAAAAAACGGTGGGGCAACAACTACTTTGGACAGATGCAAAACCTGAAAATAACACAACTTTACAATGTGACATAATGCACCATTTTACATTTTCCACAAAGTGTAACACAGGTGATTATCCCACTGAGCACATTGTTGTTCTCCTCAACATGCTGTTGTTCTGCTCAATTGTCAATTTGGGTAGCTATGTTTGCTCTGCCGAGCAAGCCCAGTTTTACTGCGTTGTCCTGCTGCTTTCATGTTTGGTAATCATCTCTGAAGGATGCTGGACATCCTGAAAGCCTGTCGCCGTCCCCTCCCAGTAACACACACGGGAAGCAAAAAAGTCTCTTTCCCACTCCACCTTAAATCTGCCATTATTTTCACCAGCGGTTTGGTTTATAACAATATCCTGCAGCTGTTGGACTTTCAAATTCCGCAAATTCGTTCACGGTGACCACAGTTACTATCTTCTTTAAAGGAAATGCTAACTTCTATCTTCAGCAGAAACCAAGGATGTTTTATGTAATGCATTAATGCAGAATTATATTCATTTCTAAGCTACTCGGTAAAACTAAAACCACACTTTTCTCTGCTTTGCCCCGTGGCCCATATGACCTATTAACTCTAGTTAAATGACCTGGGAAACCCCCATGCTGGTATGTTGAGGAACACTGAGGTCATGGTTAAGAAAATTATCATTTATAGCAGGGAAAAGAAGATCTGGTACCTGCACCTCTTCTCACTGTAATGTGACATATCTCATCCGAAAGAGTTGAAATGATGTTGAATATCTCTACATCTGGGATGGTATGCCCTTGAATTACATTTTGGTCTGTTTGAGTGTAGGGTCCTATGATTTCTGCGATGTGGAAACCACGGACCGAATCCCTAGATCAGGGGCTAATTGGCGTTGGCTTGGTGTTGCGGTAAGACATGAGCCGAGAGGCTCGCCGATGCATCACCTGGCAGGCTTATTGTGTGACCTGTCGAGGAGCTACAGCCAATGAGAGCGCAAGACACGGGTTTAGGGGAGACCTGGGGAAGGGGTCAACTGTTTGTCATGCAAAAACCTGAGGAATTCGACACAAACGGCTAACTTTACAGCACTTTATTTTCCAAAAGGGTGGAATTCTTTTTTTTATTGAAGCAATTTCATTGATAAAAAAAAAATCTAATTCATTGATATTTGTTAAATTTTGAATATTTTCTTATAAATTGTTGATACTTTATTCATCCAGCACATGATAAAACACTTTTCCTGATGACAAAATGTGCTTCAATCCTAAAACACAGAATTGAGAAGAATTAAAACGGAAAACATGGAATTTTGGGAAAAAATAAACGTAACCTTGAAAAAAGTAAATAAAACAGATTTTATGGAGCCCTATGAGTGGAATACGTCACTACGCCAATTCTGCGACATTCAGGAGTCCTACACCCAGTGTTCGTGTGGTTTCTCGCTGACTCACCTGGTCGTATTCAGAGGAGGAGACGAGAAAGAGGATGGAAGTGACCGAGTCAAAGCATTCGAACCAGCGCCGCCTTTCGGAACGCTGACCGCCCACGTCCACCATCTTGAAGGGCACGTTCTTAATCTCAAAGTTGTACTCGTGGATGCCCTTAGTGGGCTTTCTGGCCAGGAGGATGTCCTGTTGGCTGGGGAGGTAGTCCTGCAAGCACATTGAGTATTATTATTTTTGACAGATCATTTTTGACCCCCCCCCCCCCCCCCCCCCCCCACACACACACACACACACACACAGAAGCTCAATCAGCAAAAATAAGAGAGTTAGGGAAAGAAATGGAGCTCTTTGTGTTCCACATAAAAACAGTGCACACACTTCTCATGCTGCTGCTTTGGGGACATCCCTGTTCAACACTGCATTCCTGAAATACCAGAGTGCATAAACAAATGGTGGGGAGGCAGGACTTGGTAATTCTGCTTGGTGATCACACAGCTTAGCCAATCAAACCCTGGCTAATAAAACAAGTGCATCTTTAACTATTTGGGATCAAATGATGTTTTGACTGTGTGTGTGTGTGTGTGTGTGCTGGCTACACCAGATCCTAATTCCTAACATTCCTGAGGTGATGACTCATCGCTGAGCATGCTGGTGTGCGTGCGTGCGTGCCCACACACAAACACACCAACAAATAACGGATATGGTTTAACGGTCTGGGGAAAAAACCTACAAACAAATTACAGATCTCTCATGGCGAGTTCATCAGAATAGTGTTTGGTTTCAATCCAAGAGAAGACCTACTGTACATGTTAGCACACGGGGCTTTCAGACCTGTAGTTCATTTCCTCACAGCATTTAAGCTTTTACTTTTTTTGGACCGAAAGCTGGTAGAGGTTGTTGTGGCTGTGTGCAGCTTTGTGAGGAAGACTGCTCAACATTTTTTGGGGTTAAGCAAGAATCATTCAGACGTTTTTATTTACAGATAATTCTCCTAAAAGATGCTCCAACTGATCATCATTTAAAGATAATGCAGTGAACACACAGGGCTCTTTGTTTCAAAAAGATGGAAATAAAACATTATTGAGTTTAAAGGTTCATTGTTGACAGTGGAAATTGTAGTTTGGTCAGGTTACTCAATCAAGGAACTTACAGGTGACTGACTATTGGGTTAGTACATTATAATGAAAAAAAACTATTTGACTTTTTGGGGTATAATAACGGTATTAGGGGTGTCACGATCCTCCAAATACACTATTTGATTTTAAGGTCATTATTAGATTTGATTTTCAATTTAAACACACCATTGTTGGACTATGGAGTCTTGATTCGTAGAGAGCAACAGATCATTGGTTTTATGCCCTGACAACGGTCATTTACTCTTTCAAATTCTTCTTTAAAAAGAGAACTGAACTCCCATTTTATTTAGAAAGTGTTTCAAAAACTAGACTACAACAGTATGCAATATAAAAAGCTGTTATCTTTTCAATACCTGTATCTGTGTATATCAACATCATTACAAAAACTAAATATAAATCTTCCTGCAGTGCATTACAAGTGTTGTTGTCATTTACTGTAGCACTAGTTTCTCTCCTCTTTTTTTTTTAAGCCCATCATTCTAGTTATAACTTCTAAATTATCAACAATAAAATCTCTATATGTAAAACAGCTCATTTTGTTTTTGCTCTTTTACATGGAGATTTTATTGATCATAATTTGCATATATATTTTATTGGTATGTATGATGTCACATTGACTTTCCATCAAGGACCGCAATGGAAATAAGTAGACGTTTAGCATCCTTGACATTTTGTAGTTGTGAGTCATTTAATGAGCTCCTTATAATGTCAAATAAACTTTTAGTTTTTCACCAATTTTTAGGCACCGCCCCCCGCCAACTCATTAAAGTACTGCCTACACTTCTAACTATATATATCCCCATATAGATGACTAGTGTAAAACTGTTGGACTGTGACATGAGCACATCTTCATCAGTTTCTAAATGGCTCAGTGAAACTAATAGCAGTTGGTTATGTATCATTTCCTGTCTCTTATTCAGCAGACCTTTGGATCAATTATTTTATATATTCAGGACACCAGGACCACTAGACCCTGAATTTGTAAAAACTACAAAGCCAAAAATAACTGATCTGCTTACAACTCTTTCTTAGCATTACCTACAGTATTTAAGGCAGCCTGTCAGTGGAAGTGAGCCGCGCTAGCAGGCAGCTACATGGAGGAATAGTGAGTATACACTGGAACAAGCCAGTGCGGAGACATGAACGGGGACAGGAAGACAGCGCTTTCACTTCTCTTTTCAACGAACTAGCCGAGGGCTCTCACGCCCGTCTGCTCCATCAGCCGCCTGGTCTGCTGGGGGATCTGTGATTAGTGAAGCCTCTGTGGTGTGGGTGGGACTTACCGACTGTCCGAGCTTTTCCAAATTGTCCAGGAAATACTTGACTGACTCGCCCTGAGAGAGAGAGAGAGAGAGAGAGAATTCTGACTTAATGTACTTCAATGTCACATTTTACATGGAAGTGAGTTACTTCAACGTCACTATTTCATGTGAAAGCACCCAGTCTGTCACAATCAGGTGGGAGTGTGTGAGGAATGTTACAATAAACAATAGCTGCCTCATTAGACCTCTGTAGACAGGGGCCACAACTACCAAGTTTCTAATTATTTTCTTGATTAATCTTTAAAAATCGTTTGCCAAATAGTGAAAATTACCCGTGTTACCGTGTTAACCAATTGAGCTGTTCAGACAGGACGCACAGCGGCGAGCTCCACGGCGCTGTGCCCGGAGCGTATATATGTGTGTGTCCAGCTGTGACACCCTCAGAGCGCATTAAAGAGCAGGCGCAAAAGCAGGCAAATGAGTATTGAAAACGTTTCAATTCGGAGTCATCTGATGCATCATCTGATCGGCTCTTCTGATCGGCCTTTATAGAGACCTACGTTCAAATTATTTGGAACTGATATCAGCTGATAACATTCGTAGGCCACTCGATCAGAGCACCCTTATGACTTGATTAAAATGCGTCAATAAACTTCGGTAAAGTCAACAGGAAATAAAATTAAAGGAAAGACATTTACAACACAAAACATAAAAAGAATTGGATGGATATAGCGCTTTGAAATGTGGTGACAAAGCTCATTGAGTCAATGAAGCGCCGGAGTAAAAGAAAAGCACCTCTGTTATTTCCCGTTTATTAACCGGTTAGTCACCGGGTACCCAACGCTGTTCAGCAGTAACACTCATGGCTGAAAGCGAAAGTAACGCTGCTGCTGGCTCCACTTTGGAGGAGTTCTTCCAAAAAAAAAAAAAATTTTGGTTGTGTGAAAGCAAAACATTACAGGAAATCAGTAGGTGAAGTGGCAAGAAGATGCATCACAGAATGATAATACCTGTATTAACAGGATAACATTAGAAAAGACCAACACACAGTGAGCTAACTGCTCTTGATGAATGTTTAGAGGAGCCGAGCTCTAAACAGATGCTTGGCAAGCTAATTTCCCTGTGGGACAGTTAAAGATCATTCTCCTGTGAGCAAGACGCTGTTAAGACTCCAGTCTAAACTTGTGGAGAGCAGTGAGGGAGAGATGGAGGAAGGAAGGGCGTGGGGGGGAGGCGGAGGGACAGAGAGCAGAGAAAGAAGCAGCCCTTCATGAGCTTGTCTGTGTGCGCTCAGCAGCTGCAGCTCTGCTCCATCAACAGTGAGGATGAGCCTTTATCTGTTGCTGTCAATGCTTGTCTGTACACTCAAGCCTCCTCAATTTACTCACAAGTAATCACTGGACATGCAAATAGTGGAGGGTGGGCGATATGACCAAAATCTTCTATCCCGGTATAGGACATTCCATATCTCGGTAAACAATATATATCACAATATGGCATGTTTTCTAGTAGGCTTGCCTCGGTAGTCGGTGTTACAACGGTGGTCGGAAACACACCGATTACATTACGTACGTTAAAATGTAAAAATTTATGCATTAAAAAAATTAAATGGCATGCAGTAATCTGATGTCTCCTTTATGTGATTTATTTGATAGTTAATTTTATAGTTACATTTATTTTTGATAATGCACACATTTACATTTCATATGTATTCTTATTTCTATTTTTTTTTTTTTTATAAATTCTCTATGTTTATGTATATTTTTATTCTAAAATGGAACAACCGTAATTCCCCCGGTGATCAATAAAGTAATTCTGATTTTGACGTCACTCATTAAACAGCATATGTTACTATACACATGTATTATTTAAGTGCTTCAGTGTGAGATAAGGTGACATTGAATCTGCAATTTGTCACAACTGCAAGTCCAAAATAAGCCGTTGAGGAACGACCTTTAAACATTTGGAACAACTAACTTAATCAGACACTTATTATATTGTAATTAATAATTAACAATTAATAACGCTATCATGATGCGTCCAAATGTAATTTTGTAAAATGTAGTTTTTGGCAAGAAACTTGAATAACTACAGTTGTTTGAAGGAGATGTTTTCACTGCAATATAAAATAGATAATAGAGAGGGAATTATGACCTGTTTAACTTCCTAACACTAGCAGCTTATAATATATAATTAGAACTACTAACGCCAAGATGTTTTTTAATAAAAGCAAATACTAAAATACAATCATTTATTTTCTAATCATTTGAATTGTGTGTTTTTATGCAAATAACCACTATAGATGACAATGAAAAAGTAAAATGATAACATTTAGAGTTTTTGACAGTTGGAGGGAAGCACGGCATGGAAGTGAAAGCAGCACTCTGTTTATTTAAAATTGAATTGAAATTGCATTAAAAATAGTTTGATAAATAACCGTGATCTCAATATTGATCAAAATAATTGTGATTATTATTTTGGCCATAATCGTGCAGCCCTACCTAAACACGTGCTCTTTGGTGGATTATGTGTTTTTGCTGAATTACAGGAGATGCTTGGACAGATTCAGAGAAAATGGTATATCTAATAGTATTGGTACACTTGATCGGTAATTAGAGCCGCGCTGTTATTTCCTTGTTTTTTTACACGTAGTTCTGCTGATAGAGACACCAGCTCAGAGTGAGACTGTGCAGCCGGTGAGCGGTTCATGACCTGATCTAATCATCTTTTCAACTTCACTTGTTGACTCCATCCTTCTGGTTATCACCACAGTTTATTTTTTGACCGCTTGCTCCCACCAGCAGCAAAGTTATAACTGCCTGCTCTCGCAGGATCCAATCCAAAGCAAAGCGCTGCACACACACACGGCACCGCTGTCGCACATCGACGCAACTCACGGCTCGTATTAAAACACTGTCATTCTTAAGTACCAGCACTAATAAAATGAGGTGTCATACAGTTTTTAATGGTAGGGTATCGTGATACCTTTCTAGTATCGGTAGACAAGTGATGTAAATATTGCCGTAACACAGTTCAGACGCTGGTTTTTCAACATCACGATAGAAACGATACAGAAAAATTAAAACAATAAGACATTTTTATATCGTTTTGACAATTTATACTGTGATTCTCCCAGCCCTAGCAAATAGAGGTGAGAGTAAAACTTTGCAACACAGGGCAAACACTGAGGCAGGGGTTGAAGGGCAACTTTAGACATGGGTCAGAGATACGGCTAAATCAAAACACAACTCCAGAACCAAATTTGATGTGACCCACCACCGCCCTCAACCCTTTGAACGTGTATATAGCATCAAAGCACTGCACCAGAAATGCAATAAAGACATTTGGTCCGGAGTGATACACCAACCAAGTTGCTTGCCATGTGAACACTCTGACTCACCAGTTGAAACTCTCGGCGGCGGTCGTAGGCGTGCTGGATGCCCTGGTCGGCCCACAGGGCCCGGATGGACGGCAGGTAGTGCTGGAAAACTTTGGGCTCCACCATGCCGTGACCATGGGTCATCACCGACCGGGTGTCAAACGCCATCATGGTGTCTCCGTGGCGCTGGTTGGACATGTTGCCCCATGGGATGTGTAGCTTCTCTCGAGCATCCACCAACACTCGAATACCTGAAGCAGGAGGGAAACATGTCAGATGATTTCTTTACAGATTCCATCACAGCCTACCTAGGGTCTGAAATTAAGGGCGCTTTCACATTAGGGACCCGGGCTGGGATCCGAGTCCACTTGTCCCCAAAGTCCAGTTCAATTGATTAGTGTGAACGCTCCATACCGTACTCAGGCACGGTTCGTCGATCCGTACCCGGGTCCACTTGAAAAGGTGGTCTGGAGTATGGTTCATGTGTACTCGCGTACGGTTCGCATCAGGTGTGAAAGCCAACCGTACTGAAACACGGAAGTGGACCGCTATTTAACGCGAGTAACGTTAGCAGTTAGCGACTAGTTCTGAAAGGGGAGGCTTTTTTCAACGCCGCCGGTCTCCTTCGAAATCTGTATACATACAAAACTGTTTCATATCTATTTCTGTATCTGCGCACAGCATGCATCAATCTCATCCTCTGAGCTGTACAGCCGTGGATGATACAGCAGGAAGGCCAGCGAGAGGTTCCTTATAATATAGACAATAGGCGATGGGGTGGAGTGATGTTTGTTATTTTATTTAGCTGATTTAATGGTCTGTCTGCGAAGAACGAGAGCCACTCAGGTGCTCAGCGAGCAGAGACAGAGAGACGGGGTGGGGGGGGAGACAACGTGTAGAATCGGCCTATTTTCACATTAAACTCGGTGAAATAAGAGTTTATTTCGGCCAAACCAGAGTTGGTGATTGTTGGAAAGACTAACAACGACAATATTGGTGAGTTTTATTTTGTTTCTGTCCAGTTTGAATGAAGTGTTTTCCGATGCTCCGCTTCCTACAGCTGATCTCAACTTAAACAAATACACATGGATGATGATGTGTACTCGGGTACGGAACAACTTTACTAATGTGAAAGCTGACCAAAGAGGGGGGGCAATCGTACTCGGGCATAGTACGGATCAATCGTACCTAATGTGAAAACGCCTTAAGTTTTTTCCTCACCTGCCACACTGTGGCAGGTCACTCAACATCTCTACTGGCCACTCAATTTTTTTGTCATCCATTTCTGAAATCTATGTAGAGCGCTTTAGAATTATAAATACTGAGTACCTGACATTAGAAATATGGAATATATCATATAATTAATGCCTGCCTATTCTTAACTGAAGAATTGCTTTTTAAAAAGGTGGGGATGACGCAGTATGTGTGGGGGATTTTGAGCCTCAACCACTTCCTTTCCTGATTTATTATGCACCAATTTATGGTGGAAATGTCCTTGTTTATGTAAAGGAAAACAAAAGAGAGCAGGTGACAATTCAAAATATAATGGAATATAATTCTGCAAGGCGCTCAAGCATTCTGTATTACTTTCCAAAATGTATTCTCCTATAGATCAACTTTTCTCATTTAATGTTATCTCTGTCAACACACGATTTGCTCCTGTCCTCTTTTGTTCGGGGAAGTAGCCTCTTTAATTGTGCACGTGTCACCATATTCACAGTCAGTAGCATACATTAATCATTTATTAACCTCTGAACTTTAATAGTTCATATGTTTCAGCAAGATTTCTGCTCATGTTCAAAACCTTCTGTACATTCAAAACAAATCCCAGATGTGCACGTGTTCTCTGAGAAGTCGAGAATAAAGTTGTAATATTTTGAGGGAAATGTTGTAATATTACCAGAGTAATGTCCCAATTTAATGAGAACAAAGTCATAATCTTTTGAGAAAAAAATCAACCTGCCGTAGGCTATAGTCTGGTGTGCATGACGTTATCGATCAGCTGATACCCTTCAGACTGTCTGACAGACAAAGAACTCAGTCTGGGACTCTGGTCTGTGGATGAAAAAGTTTAGGGAAGTGGCTGTGCGCTCCTCGGAGCGCTCCGCAGCTGTTGACATTATCAGTTGTAGAAATCAAAGATAACATCAAATAGCATAAAAGAATTGTAGAACAGAGTGTCAGTAGTTCAATCACATCTTCTAATACTGTGTATATATCACCATGTACGATTTTAGTTTTCATGTGGTTTTTGTGTGTAAAATCACTGAAGTTGATATGACTGTGCAGGGCGCACTGGAGACATCGTGTCTCCGTGTCCTTTTAACAATGACGTCAAACTTCCTCGCTTCAGCAGAAATTTCACATGCGCATCACCCAGTCATTTTCACTTGCACACCAACAACATGAAACAACTGTGGGTTACAATAGGGGAGGCACAATAGGAAGTTGGCTCTATTATGCACCTCAATTCACATCCTCTTCATACAGTGCTGATTTGACATCAGTGAGTGCTGAACTGTTTAAGTGAATACTCCGGTCTTCTTGACCCAAAAACTCTGCTCCATCTCTGCCTCATTAAAGACCTTAAACACTTACTTCACACACACAGACACTGAAAACTGCAGGTCAGGTGAACCTCAAACTCTAAATTGCCTGAAGAAGTTTGATCGGTGATTGACTGGTGACCTCTGGCCGATTATCCACCTGCTTAAACTCTCCCTGTGATTGATTATTATGCATTTTTATGCAGCTCGAGTCGTGATACATTAGGCCACCGTATATGTTTTTGGATCATCCTATAGACCCTTTTACATCCAAAGTCATGATTACGTCACGGTGATAGCTGGAGGCAAAACAAAGGAAAGACTGAAGGCAAACACGAATTACCTCAGATTAGCAGGCTAAAGTTACACATCAAAAATGTCATCTTGCTGTGTTGTTGGGTGCCAGAATCAAAGGATGGCTCCAACTCCAAATTTTATCGCACCATTGAGATGACAAACTGTGATTTAGGCCTGCCGTGATTAGTCGGCGTAATGAATGACATCAACGCTGAAAATGCACTGACATCAACATTTGAAATCAATGCAATTTTTATAATTGTCAGTCATAAACTCAAAGTTGTCTGCCTGCTACCTTAGAAATTTCACTGAATTGTTGAAGTGTTAGAAGGGAAACTTTTGCAGATTTTCAGCTGGCTTTGTGTCACTGCAGCACTCTAGTAGCCTACATGCAGATGGCACACGGCCTCCCTCCATGCTGCAGCGCATGGAGCCCCCCCTTCTCACCTGATCAGAACACACCATCAAATCAGGGTTCATCAGGATTTCCGCCAGTGTATTGCAAGCCTGGCGGCCCACCGGCCCTAAAATGACTCCCTGCTGGGCCTACGCATCTAATAATTATGTATTTTTAAGAGCGTGTGTGACTGACGGTGAGTATGAAGTCAGCAGTAACGTTATAACTGTGAACGTAGCAGTGCTGTGTGTGTACAGTTATGTCGACGAATAAATGCTACAACTCCGCTCAAGACCGGAGACAACTTCCTGTATCTGTAACACCGGCTCAGACTCTCTTAAGGTGGGCTCTTAAGGTGGACCAGCTTTTCTCCTTAAAGTGACGACTTTTTCCTGAGCTTTTTAATTGACTAGTTACATTTCTTTTAACCGTTTTAACCGACAGCGTTAATCGGTTAAAATGCTTAATGTCGGTTAACGGTTAATTATTAACATCCCTAGTAGTCACTGACACAAAGTTCCGTTTATCCACTTATCATGGTGGATAACCTCACCACAGAAAAAGGGGTTTCATTTAATGACAGCCTGTACCTTTTTTAACTCTGCAACACAAAACCCAAGTGTGACCAGTATAACAATAATGCGTCACAGCCTGTTGACAAAAGTCCCCCGAACCCCAACTGATTTGGCTAACTATTATCCTGAAATGACACCGACACTGACAGTTTCCTTTTCAGTTTAACCACGTCAAGCCTCAGTCACTTCCCCCTGACTGAAGCTGAGCAAGCCTTTCCAGCCTTCCACTTCCCTGTTTGCACTCATTCAAACGGAGTTTACGTGTAACTGCCCCCCCACAACCCCTGTGACATCATGGAAGTACAAATAGAAGCTCCTCTCTCTGGTACAGTCATTGGCGTACTGTTTTTCACTTCACACTGTGCAGAGCCAATTACCTCTGATAAGCTCTGATTGACCCAATCACAGGATCAGGATACCTTTCTTTTCATTTGGCAATGACACAACTAATAAAAGTGCAACGATTTTACTGGCAAGATGAGGTTCTACATGAATGCCTCTCGACTGATGACCTGAATCATGAAAATTTAGGGGACAGCCCATTGCCTTCTCTTACTTACATGCGTCCGAAGGAAAAGAAAGCAACAACACTTCAAAGACAGCGTATCTTACCAGTAGCCTGCAGCTCAAAGACAACTAGAGTTGTAAAAATGTAAAAATGTATTCATTAAAAAAATGACATAGTATGCAGTAATCTGATGTCCCCTATACATGAGTTTATGTGATTTCTTTGACGGTTAACTTTAAACCGATATCACCTTTTTTGTAAAACAGCTCAGGCGGAGAGTGGTAAAGAGACAGTGAGAAGCTTCCAAAAAAAAAAAAACCCACAAAAAGATAATAAATTCTGAGAGAAGTTGATGAGCGAAAAGCTGTTAAAATCAGAAAGACACCGCAGTAACTGTAGAGAGTGCTGTGTTGTGTACAAGTGGTGTTTGTGTCTCTCTCGCTACCGGGGTGTCTGTGAAGAGACACTCGCCGTCGGACTGCTTTTCCCCTCCGTCCAGTTCACGTTCCAGAGACACGCGGTAAAATCATTAATACATAGCTCTTTGGTGGATTATCTGTTTGCCGAATTACCGGAGATGCTTGGACAGATTCAGAAAAGATGGTGAATCTAATGTTATCGGTATATTGGATCGGTAATTAGAGCTGCGTTGTTATTTTCCCTGTTTTTTTAAACGGAGTTCTGCTGATACAGAAACCAGCTCAGAGCGGGACTGTGCAGCTGGTGAACGGTTCATGACCGGCTCTAATCTTCCTTTCAACTTCATTTGTTGACTCCATCATTCTGGTCCCAATCTCAATAACGTCCTCTAAAGCAGAGCGCCCCACCCACCCACACAAACACACACACACAACTCATGGCTCTTTTTAAAACACTGTTAAAGTGTTTAACAGTACGCTCTTAAAGTACCGGTACTAATAAAATGGGGTACCATTTTTACCGGCAGGGTATTGCGATACCTTTCTAATATTGGTATACCTTGCAACACTAAAGATAACACAGTGTATCTTAGCGGTAGCCTGCATCTGCACTTTGAGACACCATAGCAACTGCTGAAGATGACAGAGAAAAACAACAGAACTGGAATACCCCCCTGCTTCCCTGAAGTCACCGGTGTGGCGTCATTTTGCCTTCCCCTTGAGTTATGCAAACAAGAAACGTGTCGTTGCGAGAAAAACTACAGTTTGTAGGCTGCTGAAGATTTAGAGGCTGCAGCAACCACAGAAAACAGCGCTCAGTGTACCATTTGGCAGTAAAGCATGTGGGCACCAACAGGGACATCATGGTGCATTCAGGTGTTGCTCGTAAACTCTGAGAAACTCTAGCTGTTGTTGTAAAGTTCCCTCCTGCCATCTAGTGCAGTGGTTTTCAACCTTTTTAAGTGTCAAGGACATGCCACTCCATAGATTATCATGTTTTTTTGGCTGGTAAGTGAAACAAATCTAGCAGCCACTTGCATATTTTACCAGCATTTGGCTGGTGGCTGGTTCTAACTTCCAACCCTGGTTGAGAACCACTCATCCAGCAGATCTTTTTTTTGTTGTTTGACAGTTTGTTCCCAATTGACTGGTGAAATAAATTACTATACATTGCATGTTAAATAAATATTTAAATGGCCATATGGCCTTAGTGCGGAATGTCACACTTGATACCATGCCTCTAAATTTGAAAATGTAAATGACAGTTGTCAGGGCATAAAACCAATGATCTGTTGATCTTAACGAATCAAGATAATTTAAATGGCCTGGTAATGTTCATATTTTTGCCTGGTCACAAGTTACCAGAGTTTTGCCAGTCATCATACAATCCGGGGCTCCAGAGTGCGACTGGAAGGGACATGACTGCTCAAGGCTCGCTGTGCCATCGCCCTGTGTGATCAGTGACTACCATATTTGACTTATTTTCAAGTTTTGTGATCGTGATTTTGTGATCATGTGATTGATGACGCCGTTTCCACGTGAGCATCAAACTCTTGGTGATGATTCAATATGTTCCCACCAGCAGACTTGCAGCTGACTCAATGCACGCCTAGAAATGAATCATGTTAAATATGAATATGCCATGTAAATATAGACATTCATCTACTACAACATCAACGAGATGAGCAACCGTATGATAAGTAATCTGCCACCAACAAGTTCCCCTCAGAAAAAAACCCATAAGGCTGAATGATGCCAACCCATGTGCCACCCAGAGCACATGTGTATGCAAGTTTTCAATAACCGAAGTGATAGATGGGTGACAACTTTGATAGCAATGGTCAGGTACTAGCTAGATTGACAATAAGAACCAAAGTGCTCGCCATCCAATCGCTGAAATCGCAGACATCTCAAAATGTCAAACGTTTTTGATATCAAATCACGGCATGGCTTTTTTTGTGGTGCTCCTCAAGGTCTTGGTGACTTAATGTGGTATTTTGATAAATTCTCGCATGGTAAAAATGGTTAAATTTAGCACCAAATCTGTGTAACAAATGGTATAAATCCCAAAATTGCTGCAACAACTTATGAGACATAATAGAGCAAGGAATGACCATCATATACTTCCATCATAATGGTCTAAACCCTTATACACTTTCACGATTAATTAATGACTTAATTCATGTTTATTTCTGATTTATGACTAGAACAACTTGACACACAGTGTTGAGCTGCATCAAATTAATCTTCATGTTCCCAGCTTTCAGATGATGTACACCACTTCTATGTTACATCTACATCTATCTCCCCCTAAAGACCACCCGTACCCCCCTAAGAAAGATAAAAACGGGTCTATTGTGGGTCTCAGATGGTTAAAGTCTGTCGTGCTTGTAAATTCATGGGTGGAGCGCACTGAGTGGCAGCGCCTAACGGAAAAACAAACGAGCCAAAACAATGTTGCACAGGCTACACAATCAGATTAGAAATCACCAGATTTCCCCAGCAGAGCAAATTCATATGCAAAAACACCACAGGTGATCTAGGACAACCTACTTTAAGTGGTCTGATTCACCACGTAGGTTTACTTTATATATTCTTTGGTTACTCTGGCCCTGTTCAGACCTGGTATTAACATGCGTCATCAGTGATCGGATCACAAGTGGACAGTTCTAAGTAAAGGTGTGAACGCACTCAAGACGCATTGACATCGGATCTTTCAGACCACATTCAGAGGTGGTCAGGGCCACATATGACCACATTCTTTTAGCAGTGTGTACACAAATGTGTCCTGGGCCACATTAAGGACCATCTACTCATCTGATGTCTCGCTGGGATCTGAGGGGGTCTCACTGCGCTCCTCATGTGAATAGACAGGCGAGCGCTCGTCTGCCTCGCAGCATGGAAACAGCCTATATGCTCTACTGTATTCTGTCGGTACATCTGTATTTTATTCAAATACACCTTATCTATAGGCTACATAATCTACAGACTATCAGACTGGGAATTGTCGGAGATGTGTCTGTGTTTTTGTTCCGCTGCTTTGTGCGGAGCTGACACCCGCCCTGCCCGACCGCCTGCTCACTCTTTCTCCTCCCCGCTCTCTGAAGCTCTGTACTCCGCTGTTGTACCCAAATTCACGATAGTACTACTGACATTCCTGTAATATCACGTCACAACGTCTTCTCTATTAGCCACGTGTTTACGGCATGTTTATTTGCATATAAGTGAAATCGGATCACAAGTGGCCAATTCTAATGCCAGGTGTGAACAGACGTACTTAAAGCATCTTAATACCAGGTCTGAAGAGGGCCTCTGACTCACTTGAAGGCAGCGGCTCAAGTGCCTGTTTGTGGTTTCCCCTCCACAATGACCTGGTTTAACACCAAAAGTCAACTGTCCCATAATGCAACACGTGCGTTGTATGGGTACACCTCAAAGCAATGCAAAACCTCATTATAATGAAGTCTGTTAGCAGACGACACAGCAGACCGCCAAGTGTTGATGCAGACTGGAAAGTTGTAGCAAGGCTACACAGTTTAGTGAAGTGATTCTGTAACTTTTAGAAGACAAGCTGAAGCTACTGACCAACCTGTCCATCTGTACTGAAACATAACAATCACAAAATGTCAAACTTTTCATAAACTCAGGTGGATTTTAACTGTTTAGAGAAACCAGACTCCATTCAAAAACTTTAACATTTAACATTTCAGCAGCAGCACTGTACAGCCAACAACCTGCAAACACAGTTACATATTGAGAGAGATTACTTGTCAGATGATGCATATGGAGGATACCAGACTGACTGTTTCATGTATCAATGTGTCAGCTTTCAGAAAAGCTTCCGTCCTGTTGTAGTCCAATTAGAGAGGGCTGCCCATGCTCCTATCTGATGATAGGCAAGTTTACAGTAAACAGCCACATTTTGCAGATGATATCAGTGCTATGATCTCGCCATAGAGGACGCAGTGGTGTGTTTCGGTGATGATGAAAGCAGCCATGGGGGGGGGACACTAGGACAATGTCAAACCATTGTGTGTGTGATTTAACATTGAGAAAATGAATATGTGGGAAGCTCTGAATAAACACAAACAATGACCCCACCACACCGTCTCCCTCAGTCCCACCGTGTGGACCAACACACATAACATGGGCGTTTCTTGGTCGCTTAAACCAGCTAACCACACTTAGCTCTGCCGAGCACAGAGAAGAGCCCCTCCGGTCGGCTCAGCTGCAGCTAGTAGTGATGTGTCGGTAAAGAACGAGCCGGTTCAAAGAGCCGGCTCTTTTAAGTGACCGATAAGAGCCGGCTCCAGTCCGAGAGCCGTTTTTTTTTCCTTTACTTAATTCAAGGCAGAATGATAGAATGATCTTCTCCGCACCATGGGCACTCCATGCACTGACTGTGACTGAATGTTGTTTTAATGACGTCCGTGCGACCAATCAAGTGATTTAAGACAAGGATCAATCCATCAAGTAGGGAGTGGCACGCTGACGGCCTACAGGTACAAAGCAGGAGGAATAAGAGGAGAGAAAGCGAGAGGAGTGCGGTGCGATGCGTTGCGGTGCGGTGCACGAATAGCAGACAAGATGAGTGACAGTCAGAAATGAAGCAGCCTGTAAAATTATGGTATTCTGGAAATTCTAAGGTTTAGTATAATTATATTTAATGATTTAAGTGATATATGTGCACAATTACTAATCATAGGTCAAAACAGCGCTAAATTTGGCTAAAATATAAAAGGCAGAAGTGGTAAAACGAAGAGCCGTTTGGGAGCCGAAAGAGCCGGCTCTTCTTTTGGTGAGCTGAGCTCAAATGATCTGGCTCACTAAAAAGAGCCGGAATCCCCATCACTAGCAGTTAGCATGGCTACCAACTTCCCTCTGTTGCTACCCTTTACTTCTCTACAGTAGGAGACCAATACAGAGGTTAACACAAGCCCCACGTCAACACATGACACACAGTATAGCCTCAGTACAGACTCACCTTTGATAACATTGCTGTATATGGTGGCTCTGAAGTCCTCCTTGGCCTTGTGATCGAAGTCCTGGCCGTGGATGATGCGCATCTGCTTGAGGAAAGTGGACTTGCCGCTCTCGCCCGCCCCGAGCAATAAGATCTTTACTAACCTCTTTACATAGGTCTTATCTCGGTGAATACACTTGTCTATCTCTTTAGATATCCGCAGCTGCTCCGCCTCGCCGCTGGTGAGCAGACAGTTGGGGAAACAGACTGACAACACGGAGCGGGACGGCAGGAAGTCCGCCATCTTTGGAACAACTTCATCGATACAGACAGCGAGGAGGGCTCGAGCTCACCCTAGTCCGCTGCTGCGTTCACGGGTCGTGGGAATATACGATTCTCAACTTTCACCAGTGGAGTTTAACCATCGAAATCAGGTCGTCGGTAGACCAATCCGCAAATACCGAATTGAAGCTAAACTAAATTTAAGTGTAAAAATGTGGGCACTAAACAAAAGACGTTAATTTTCCAATAGAAGTGAATTCTGGTGTAAAATAGCAAAAGTGGCTTTACTCCACATTTAACCAAAGGGATTAATAAAATACAGGTTGGAATTTTGATATGACGTTTATGCAGAAAACATAAACAAATGGGTTTTTAGCATACCAAAAAGTCTACAGAATATTTAATCAAATAAGCCTCCTTTTGTGTTTGGTTACAAGGCGTAGTTTATGTGCGTCAAAAAAAATTCTATTTTTTCCCAATATGAATGAATGCAGCAAAAGTGAGAGGTACAGTGGCACGCTCACGATACATGACGTGAGCGCGCCCATGCTTCAATGTTTGGGCGGGTCGCACAGATTGCTGCTGGAGCTCCATCTCTCTCAGCATGTTTTTTTCCTGACATAGTTGAACTTGGACAGATATTTCAAAACACCTTGTGCTACTAGACTCTACTGCGTGGAGGCAAATAAATAGATGAATGAAAGGTTAGCAGTGATAATATATTAAAAAACAATAACACAATTCTGATATAGCCTAATAGGCTATCTCTTGAATTAATGACCAGATCAACCTGTAAGGCTCAATGCTAGAATAAGCTGGTCCTACGTTTGCTATGTGGTTTCGGTATTGGATGAAAATCAATTAAAAAACCCACACAAACCACTTAAGATACAGTAACTTTAGGGCCTCCTGCAGTTCTCGGGTCCCTGGGCAGTTAATCCATCCTTGTTTATGGCAAGTTAGAATTCTGATCATGATTTAGAAAGCCACAATTAACCTATTATGACTTACTATGTCATCATTGTGAGTTAGAAAGACAGAACTTGCAGTTGTAATTATTATTTAGTAAACCAGATTCTGCAACATAGAATCTTATAATTAGTTTCGTGACACAGTAACTTTCCCTCTTAAATTTTGCAAATGTGGCCTACAACAGTACAAATGTTTTCATAATTTAAAGTGGCAGTAGGCAGTATATTGTTGGCATCATTGGGCAAAAATTCCATAATAACCTTTCAGCATATTGTAATTCAAGTGTTCTGAGAGAAAACTAGACTTCTGCACCTCCTCATGGCTCTGTTTTCAGTCTTTAAAAAATCTAGCCCGTGGCGGTAGACTTTGACCAATCATAGGTCATTTCAGAGAGAGAGAGAGCAGTCCTATTGGCTGTGCTCCGGTCATGTGACCGGAACTTGGTGTTCCTTCACCAGATTTCACAATGGCGGCAGCGTCGCAAACCTTCTCATTGTACAGTTAAACTGTGCACTACAAGATGATTCTGAAAACATTTGAGGAGAGAAATAGGCATTAATGAAACATAATATTGATTCATTTTTGATCAGCGCGGCCTAGTTTGACCGTTTGGTTGGAGTTCGCCAGTGATTGACAGCCGGCTCTCATAGACGGCAACTGGACAGCAGACCTCAGATCAGCTCTTACTACTTGTTTTCCTCCGGTCTGTGAATTATTGCAGATGCCGTTAGGAGCACTGGAGGACACCGGAGGACACAGAGGCACATACTTTTTTTTCAGGTTACCTGTCTTATGTATTACTGTCACGATATAGCGACCGTTTTATAAAAAATAACTTTTTTTAATAATATTTGCTCCAATCTCGCCTACTTCAGCTTTAATCAAACCATCCATAAAATCTTTGGTGATTGAGACAAACTCCAGCTGAAACTAAATGTTCCAGCTCTGAAACAAGATCTATCATGTGTCTCTTTTCACAGAAGTTCATTTAAGAACCACCCAGACAGGCTTTTCTCTGTAACTGCTGGGGCAGCTGATTGGTGGATAAATCCATCCTTCTCATCCTGTCTGTCTTACAATCCCCACACAGGCGGAGTGTGTTCAAGTCCACTACATGCACACACTTCTCTGTCAGCAACTATAGATATTATAACTGGAATATTCCACATCAGGATTTTTTTTTTTTTAAACATCTGATTTTGTCATCATCTGTCTGCAGCCATGACGATTAGATCAGCCCGTCCAAACCGGGCAACACATTTCCAGCCCCGCATGCACTGCCTCAAAAAGGTGGGTGGATATCATCATCATCATCGTCATCATCATCATCATCATTAGTATTATTGGTTTTATTTAGTGCTTGCTGATGGTATTTTATTCCTAATGTTTTCTCTTTAATTTAATGGGAAATTTTGACAAGTTTTTTAACATTAGAGATATTTTGATTGTTAAGTCTCATTTCTGGATTACACTGACATTTGCTAAAAAAAACCAAAAAAAAACAGCAATTGGAGTTTTTTTTAGCAGTAAATTACTCAATATTGTCAAAAATAGATTTTAATTTCCTTCCTTCCAGTTACATTAAGTACATTTATATTTGTATGAGATTGACACATGATTTGTTTGCCACCAGAAGAGCAGGGGCTTGGTAAAGATCATCTCTAATTCCACTTTAAAGCCAATTAGCTCTGCTGCTCCGCTGCCAGATGTCACTGAGGTCGACAGTTTAGCTGCATAACCTGACCTCACCTGGTACATTCCTTAGCTGTTAATGTTAACTCCAAACTCACTGACGTTGTTGATGCAAAGGACAGAAGGACAGGACCAAATCTATAACTGATTACAATGTGAAAGACAAATGGAAAACACTGCAAATAACACATAGAATAAAAAAAAAAACTAAATGAATGAAATACATCCTCTCACTGTGCTGAACTTCCGGGCCTCCATGCTGAAACACATGTCATTGCATTACATTATAAGGTGTTGCTATTATCTTGTTTCCTCCCTATATTTTTGAATGTATATGCAACTTTGTGTGCAGCAGACAATGCTTCTGTATGTGTATACTCTATATACCTTTATGTATGACTTTTTCTTTTTTGAATCTTATATTTTTGTGGAGTGTAACACTAGGCTGACTTAATTCATTCATATAAAAATAATGCAAACACCATTAATCAAACCACCAACCAACTTGCAATAATTTAGATTACATAATAATAATTTATTCTGATTAACTGTTTACACATTATGGGTGGCAGTGTGACTATTTATGACCTGAGTGAGAAGCTTTACTCTGTGAGGAAGTATTTGTAAGATGTACAGTGTTTGGGGAAGTGAAAGTGAGCTACAGCTATATCACATGTCACTGATGGGGTATAACATTGATTTACTGCCTCACAGTGGTGGGATGACTACATGGTTTACTGAAATAAACTGACTTCAGTAAAAGTAGCAATAGCACAATTTAAAAATATTTTAGTAGTAGCTTGTAATCATTACTGTTAAATAGCTATAAATGTACCTTAGTGGAGTGAAGATTACAACATCTACCTCTGAGTTATAGTGAGATAGAAGTATGAAGTACCTCAGAAGGGAAATACTCATAAGTACAAATACCTTAGAGTTGTACCGGTAACTCTAATCAGATGTTAGAGTTACATGTTGCCTACTTTAACAGAGGGGACGATAATGCTTTACAATATGAAAGCAGTCATTTCTCAATGTAGTGCTTTATGGCAAATCTGCTCTCCTGATGAGGTGCAACCCAGTCATTAGAAATTTACATTCACAGGCAACATTGAGAGCTAATACAGGAAGTAGTGTGACATCCCTGCTGTGTAAAGTACAGGTGTGGAGGAGTAGCTATACAGTAGTAGGGGAGAGCGGGGTCGGTTGGGACACTTTTGTCTTGTATCCGGGGTTGGGTCGCGGGGGCAACAGCTCCAGCAGGGGACCCCAAACTTCCCTTTCCCAGGCCACATTAACCAGCTCTGACTGGGGGATCCCGAGGCGTTCCCAGGCCAGTGTGGAGGTATAATCTCTCCACCTAGTCCTGGGTCTTCCCCGTGGCCTCCTCCCAGCTGGTCGAGCCTGGAACACCTCCCTAGGGAGGCGCCCAGGGCATCCTTACTAGATGCCCGAACCACCTCATGCTGGCTCCTTTCGACGCAAAGGAGCAGCGGCTCTACTCCGAGTCCCTCACGGATGACTGAGTTTATCACCCTATCTCTAAGGGAGATGCCAGCCAGCCTCCTGAGAAAACCCATTTTGGCCGCTTGTACCCACAAACTAGTTCTTTCGGTCATAACCCAGCCCTCATGACCGTAGGTGAGAGACACAAAGGCAATTCAAAGGATGGCTTGTAACAGAGCAGCATATCACAAATGTATTTTGGCCCCAAACCATTCAGTTTCATTGTAAGTCAATAATTGTCTTTTGAAATCAATTCTTTGATGCACAGGAAGCTATTGCAAAGCTCTGAGAACCACTTTCTTAGTTTTAGTGAGGACTCAGGCAGCAGTGTTATGAATAAGCTGCAGTTGTCTGATTGTTTTTTTTTACAGAGACCTGTAAGGACACTGTTACAATAGTCCAGTCTAGTAAAAAAAATAAAAAATAAAGGCATGAACAAGTTTCTCTGCGTAGGCTACGGCGTAGGGTACGCATCTACGCCGTACTTATACGCTGTAGATTCAACGCAGTGTAAACCAGCCTGTTGTAAGACATAAGTGCTTTAAGGCTTAGTATGTTTTTAAGGTGGTAAGAGGCTTATTTTGTAATTCTGTTCATAACTACTCCAAGATTTCGATATTAAAGCGTTATTCGTTTTAACACCACTAATTTCTTTAATGCATTAACACAATCGATCTTCCTGAGGTTGTACCGGGCACACGTTTAAAGCTAGAGTGAGGATACTGGCATCATATGAAACTACAAAACCTAATGAATCCATTGGTACCAACCATGTCATACTAGCTTGTGGGAGAGCAGGTTAAATAACGCTCCAAACTTAAACTATATTTTGGCGAGGAAAGACGGGCATGGCCATTTTCAAAGGGGTCCCTCGACCTCTGACCTCAAGATATATGAATGAAAATGGGTTCTATGGGTACCCACAAGTCTCCCCTTTACAGACACGCCCACTTTATGACAATCACATGCAGTTTGGGGCAAGTCATAGTCAAGTCAGCTCACTGACACACTGACAGCTGTTGTTGCCTGTTGGGCTGCAGTTTGCCATGTTATGGTTTGAGCATATTTTTTATGCTAAATGCAGTATCTGTGAGGGATTCTGGACAATATGTGTTATTGTTTTGTGTTGTTAACTGATTTCCAGTAATAAATATATACATACATTTGCATAAAGCAGCATATTTGCCCTCTCACCTTTAAGGTACATTTTGAACAAATAAAAAATGTGCGATTAATTTGCGATTAACTATTTTAATCGATTGACAGCCCTAAATATTTCATAATAATGCGTTGAGTTTTAATGTTTTTATGATTTCACAAATTAATTCCATGGTAATTTACATATACACAATTTATTCATAGGATTATTTATTTCATAAAGCCTTTTTTTTTTATTTAATATTGAACATTCTGGGGTCCCACACACAACAGATGCATTACTCGATGCCTATGACATCATGGCATTTTGATCACACACACAAGGTATTAAAGTAAAGCTAATCAAACACTGTGATACTTTACAATCTTTCTCATATATATAACGCGCAAGATTAACTTAGATTGCACTAACTCATTTGACCTATCCAAATGGCCCTCAGTATAACATATAACCTAAATTACTATTTTTAAAAAGGTTCACTCTTAAATCCCCACATTTCCTTCCTGTTGATGTTGTGAACTGATTTATTTGTTCACTGAAGACGCTGATAGAAAACATGAATTTACGTGTTTATCTAGTGGCTGATGATTCTCTTTTCCTGAATGGTACATGGTGGACATCTCTGCTGTCCTTCTGCTTTCAGGTGGAGGCCATTGTGGTGGAAATGCAGGACCCAAAAAGTGGGGTCAAGGGCTCGGACCAGAAACTCAACGTCACTACCATCCCGCATGTCATCACTGGTGAGACTGATGAGACACACAAACACATGCATTCACAAAGCCTGAGAAAGTTCCTAAGACTCTAAAAGTAATGAAATGTTTTAAGCTAAGGTGGCAGTAGGCAGTATATTTTTGGCATCATTGGGCAAAAATTCCATAATAACCTTTCAGCATATTGTAATTCAAGTGTTCTGAGAGATAACTAGACTTCTGCACCTCCTCATGGCTCTGTTTTCAGACTTTAAAAAAATCTAGCCCGTGACGGGAGACTTTGAACAATAACAGGTCATTTTATTGAGAGAGCGTTCCTATTGGCTGTGCTCCGGTGTGACCGGAATTTGGCGTTCCTTCACCAGATTTCACAAACGGCGTCACAAACTTTCTCATTTTACAGCTAAACCCTACACTACAAGATGATTCTGAAAACATTTGAGGAGAGAAATAGGCATTAACGTAACATAATATTGATTCATATTTGATCAGCGCTGCCTAGTTTGACCATTTGGTCGGAGTTCGCGAGGGATTGACAGCCGGCTCTCATAGACGGCAGCTGGACAGCAGACCTCAGATCAACTCTTACTGCTTGTTTTCCTCCGGTCTGTGAAATCTGGCAGATGCTGTTAGGAGCACCGGAGGACACAGGCACATTATTTTTTTCAGGGGTACCTGTTTCATGTACTACTGTCAGGATATAGCGACCGTTTCAATAATCATATTTGCTCTAATCTCGCCTACTTCAGCTTTAATATATTACATATTTGTAATTAAAGAATATTATAGGGCAATCTGCATGCTTACAGCTTTATAAGGTGAGGAACAAGGGTGTGTATCTTAAAAGCTGCTCTTATAAAATAATGTTATATTAATAGTGTATCAAATGACTGATGATGTAATGATGAACACGCAGAGAATTACTACCCTACTGTACAGAGCTTTTTAGCCTCCTTCAGCTTATTGTTTTAGTGTCCCAGCTTGTAAGCTCAAACAGCAGACTGGCAGACAAAAAAGCTTCATGTTAAGAAGGTTAGGCGCAAAAGATAGTTCCTGTTTTTACCAATATATCTATGTTCTTTTCTTTTTTAACATAAATATTTTTTATTATTATTTCCACACACATATTGACTATGGTAATTTGTTCATCAAGCTTTATTTTTGCTGCAAAGTTCACTTCTGACTCAGGTGACTCCACCTGATTCAAAGAATGAAAAAGAACAATTGTAAATAGAAAAAAAAGAAAATAAATCTCCCGATCTTGTGTAACTTGTGCTGGTCCCGTTGGATTGGATTGATTACTTATAAAGCCTTGAACTGATATTTCTGACCTTCACTGACCCTTCATTTTAGGTCCCGTCTAATGTTACTGTCAGTTCCTAGAATGAAGACAAAATATGACGATGAGTGCATTTATTGGGTCGAGCATAAAACTCGACACTTCGTCGTCACATCATTTAAAGCACAGACTGTGTGAAGACGCTGACAAGCTGCCTTACTGTCTAAGCTGCTAACGCAGGCTAAATACGTCAGCCCACAATTGGATGAGATCTGGACAGTGCTTTAGGAGCCAAAGTGGCTTTTTAATCCAATCTAAGAGCAGCGAGGGAAAGGTCAGCATGAATACAGTACATGGGCTAAAACCGCCATGTGGACTGTTGCAGTGTAAGCACCTCCTGCTGTGAGTAACAGTTTACAAAGTGATTGGGTGGTGCAGAAGCAACAAGCAGGAGATTCATCTAGAATGATTGTTACTTTTAGTTATTAATTTGTGGTGTGTCGTCATGTCTCCTGGCTGACGCTGCCTGTTATTTTGTCCGTCCGTCGTCCTAACATTTATGTGGAGATGGGATGTTATGAACGGTCACTTTAAAACATTATTGAACTTAACTCTGACTCTTAGGTCGTTAGTGACACATTACTTGTGGAAAAACTGAGCTACAAATTAAAATAATATTGCTTATAAAGTATAAAGTTTTCAGAAAAATACTAATAAACCCCCAAAACATTTTGGCATTTTGCCCAGGGACTACAGACGCTGGCACATTTACATCGAGGTACAAACTGAAATGTTGATAAATGTGCACTGTCCCTGGTAAATAAATAAATAAATAAATAAATAAATAAATAAATAAATAAATAAATAAATAAATAAAATATTTTTTTCCATTCCATTATTTGCAAAAAAAAGAAGAAGATATTTTCAAAATTGATATCTTTCTTACATAATTAGCCTTGTCATTCTCATGCTCAAAATATGCATCTAAATGATTTGAATAATTACATGACACACAATTATAACACTAATTTCAAGTTACTTCAAGCACGCCTTAATCTTCAGAGTTACTGTCTTTAAGGAGAACCCTCCAATATCAAATAAAAGTACAGTTCTGGTACGCAGACACTACATTTATATTTTAGGGTGGCACACTGCTCATACATCTTTAGTTGGGCCGGTCCACCACTTTGGTCCAGACTGAACTATCTCGACAACATGTTAGATTGGATTGCCATAAAGGTTGTCCGGAGAATGAATTGCAATAGCTTCGGTGATCCTCTGACTTTATCATCTAGCGCCATCATCAGGTCAACATTTAGATTTGTTCATGACCCAAAAAACCTGATGACATTCCCATCAACCTCAGCTGGGCTTTGTGTTTAGTGCACATGGGAGAAGTTTGCCTTCAGGGCTTTCTGCCAGAAAGGGCAGTTTTATTAATTTATTGTTTTTTTTTAACCCAAATCATGATGTTTTCCTAAACCTAACCAAGCAGGATTTTTTTTTTTGCCTAAACCTAAGGAGATATCTGGCAGAAAGGCAAACTTCTCCCATAACATGGTAAACCCAGGTGGTGAACATGGTAAACATTATAACATCAGCATGTTAGTTTTGTCATTGTGAACATGTTAGCATGCTTTAGTACAACTAAGTACATCTTTAAATGATAGTGATAACAAGCTGTAAATGTTAAAGCAAGAAAACAGTATATTGTGAGAGTGCATACAATAGGTAGGTATATAATAACCAAAAGTAACATTCAAAAGAATTTGATTTGCAATTTCATATTTTTTCATATTTTTTTAATTCACCATTAAAAGACACAATAAGGAAACTGGATTTTTGATTGGCAAATTTATTATATTTTATTTATTATTATCTTCATTTATAATTGTTTTTTTTTAATATGGGTTTTATAATGCAATATTTGTTTAAATGCAGATGTGATTAATGTAATGTAATATAGCTTTTTATTTATCTATCAATGTATTAATTAATTATATTCAAAATTATTCTTGTGGCACACTCCAGACTGACACTATAAACATTTGAAAGAAAAACACAGTAGCATAACGATGATCGTCAACAGATTTGATGGCAGAAATAAATGTGTAAAATATAAGTAGTTTGAGGAATAGCAGGAAGTTGAATAAAATGAATGATTTAGACATGGGAGGGTGTAGGTCTGGACTGAGTCTCTAAAGACCTGAAGTGCGTACTTATGGTTTAATGGACTTTTACTGAAAAGTGATCCGTGTGTGTGCAGTCTGTGCAGTGTTTCAGCTCTTATCTCTGTTTCCACACAGGTACGGACGTCATTGCGTGGATTACCAACAAGATGAAGACCACTCCAGAAGGTACAATACTGTAAAAATCAAAGATTGGTTATTAAAACATCACGTCTCCACACATGTCAGTTCAGCTCGCTCTCATTCCCAGGGCGTCAAATACCGACGCACGAAAAAAAAAAGGGGAAAAGTCCAGAGTGCTCGGAAGTTCAAATCAATGTGATTAAGGTGCTCTTTGGTGAGGTACACCTTCTTTAGGGTGTAACCCTCAGCACACAGTTTTCCCTTTTGTGAGTACAAGGTGATTGCAGACAATTGATGATTGCAAACACCTGAGTAAGAAGCCACTAAACTCACAGGTGACAAGTGCAAAATGTGGTCACTAGATGGCTCTACAGGATGTCAAGAAAGCAGAGAAAATAAGAAAAAACAAAATAAGAAAACATAAATATACAGATAACAAGACAGAAAAAAGTAAATAAGTAACAATATATAACCATTTATGTCAACAGTACCAGACCACATGCATAAGAACCACTACAAAAATGGACTCAAATCAATTTCTTCTTCTTTAGTCCTGGATGCACTGTGGCCTTCATTTGGTGTATGTAAAACCGACGCTTTGTCACGGCCGTCAGCGTGTGATACCAACGCACAAGGCACCCTTTAGCGGTGCTAGGAGACGCACCGGGCTTGACTACAATGTAAACCCATCCGCGGCAACGGTAAATGCGCCGGGAGTGTGGTGACGTAGTTAAAAGAGCGAAAGAGACACACTGGGCGGTGGGAGAAGGGAGGTGGATGGGTCCAACAAACACAAGGCTTTCATCCAGGAGACCGCTGTTCATGTCTCCTGCGTTATGTTAAGCCACATTTTCACTTTACAAACGTAGTAGTTTTAAGCCCAACCATGTCATTTTTTTCTAAACCTAACTAAAGTGGTTTTGTTGCCTAAACTTAAGCAAGTGTTTTTGTTAAATTCACAACGTTAACCACGTGTTTACTGCGTCTGAAAAGTGACATAGCATCAGTATGTGACAAGTTGGTGTGAGACCGTGTTGGTCAGTTATTTTAAAAAGGAAATATATATGTCCGCATGTTATTCTATTCATTTCCTGGTCCTGTCTGTGTGTTCCAGAGTCTCTGGCCATTGGCACCATGTTAGTGGCCTATGGCTACATCTACCCCCTGCAGAACCACAAGAAGCTGGTGATGTGCAACGACGCCAGCCTCTACCGCTTCCAGGCAAGACTAAATCCTCGCTTCTTCTTTGCTCCCCTTTATTTGGAATCAATGTTGCACTTTCACATCATAGCGAAACAGGATTTGGAGAATATTTTCCTCGATAGACTCGCTGATTGTGTTAAAACAACAACAACAGCATGCCCTAATCACACAATCCTGCACAGCTCACTGCTGATGTTTGGATGTCATCATAGTGAACCATTAAGAAGATGTGAACTCGGAGTAGATGTTATGTGATGTATTTCCTGTTGAAACAGTATGCTGGAACAGGACATAATCCGAAGTAAGATACTAATAAGATCCATGATTCAATGTTTATTTAACAAGACCAGCTTATTCAAAATGTATCTTCTCTATTTATTCTTTTTGGAGTGGATTTTGATTTCAAAATATTGATAACTGCTAGAGTGCTACTAAAACGTGCTACTTTGTGCACAAAGCAACGTGTCTACATTTAAAAAACGATGACTGGGCTTTAGTCAAACCACACCAGGATGACATTTGGCAGGAAATTTGCTGGGTATCTACTGTGGTTACTTTCAGTGGTGGAAGAAGTACTCAGAAGTACTAATACCACAGTGTAGAAATTAGGGCTGTCAAAGTTAACGTGATAATAACGCGTTTACGCAAATTTGTTTTAACGCCACCAATTTCTTTAACACATTAATGTATCTTGCGAATTCGGAAAAGTGAAGATACTGGCATCATATGAAACTAGAGACTGAGACTAAACCTGAGGAATCCATCGGTATCAACCGTGTCATACTAGCTTGTCGCCAAGGAGGTTAAATAACGCTCTAAAATTCCGCTAAATTTTGGCGAAAGAAAACTGTCAAAGGGGTCCCTTGACCTCTGACCTCCAGATGTGTGAATGAAAATGGGTTCTATGGGTACCAACAAGTCTCCCCTTTACAGACATGCCCACTTTATGATAATCACATGCAGTTTGGGGCAAGTAATAAATATATACATACATTTGCATAAAGCAGCATATTTGTCCACTCCCATGTTGATAAGAGGATTAAATACTTGACAAATCTCCCTTTAAGGTACATTTTGAACAGATCAAAAAATGTGTGATTAATTTGCGCTTAATCAAAATTAACTATGGACGATTATGCGATTAATCACGATTAAATATTTGAATCAATTGACAGCCACAGTAGAAATACTCTGTTACAAGTAAAGGTCCTGAATTAAAAATGTTACTTAAATAAAAGTACAAAAGTATTCAAATAAATGGGCCATTCTGCATCATGAGTAGTATTACTTTTGGTACATTAAGTTTATTTTGATTAACAGCAAAGTGACTAAAGTTATCAAATAAATGTAGTGGAGTTAAAAGTAATAATATTTCACTCTATAAAGTAGCATAATATGTAAATACTCAAGTAAAGTAGAAGTTCCTCAAAATTGTACAGTACTTGAGTAAATGTACTTAGTTACATTCAACCAGTGGTTTTTAATTTACAACAGTCTAGTGCTGGTTGCACAAAGTTGTTCTATGGAGCATAACTGTGGCTTGACAGTGACATCATCACTCCAGTTAGAGACTGTAGATGAAACAGATACCTGCTGCCTTCAGATGGCTGTAAAGAGTCACCACAGTAAAGAAAATACCTTCATGATGTTGCGCATTACAGAGCTGGTAAGAATCACTCATTCTGCTCGGCTGGCATTAACACTATAATAGGGTTAAAACTTTATGATCACATCAGGTGTTTGAAAGCCGTACAATACCAGTGGAAAATCTAACTTAAATAAAGTGGTTTGTGTGGTTTTAGAGGAGTTTATTTGGGCGTGTCTTCATCACTGAAAGTGAACAAATTATAATGGAACACAGGTGGTCTGCTCTGGGCAGGCAGGCCAGACACTCATTCTTGGCACCAAGATTGCAGTGCTTGCAGTGCAGTCTTTCTTTATTTCATTGATTAATGTTAAGTGAGTGTGTGCGTGCATCTCTATCGCCTAATCTCGCATACTGCTGCACCAAACTACATCATATTTTGGGTGCTCATTTATGGCTGCATGCTCGGAACCACCAGTACACACACTGCTGAGTGCATCGGCTCAGCTGCCGCCCTGCGGCCAGAGACACAGTTATTCCGGGCCTTTTTGTCGGGCATTGACCTCACCCTCACGCGCGTATTGTCGAGAAATAAACTTGAAATCTAAATAAATGCTTCTGTTCGTATCTGTTGTGTGAAACGTGCGGGTGAAAAACACCTCTGATAAATCAAAAATTCCAGTAGTGTTCATTGCAGACACACCTGCACCTTTCTAGTGCTGACATTGGCTTTATTTCCTCATACGGGGTCCCACAGTCCTCACTGCTGTAAAAATGATAATTATTACAAAATCAACCACATTTTTAACAGCATTTAACAAAAAACCTAATGGACTTATTTGTGAGATGTAGTGCTGCATACAAAAGTCCTGTCAACCTCTATCACAGACACAGAGCAGATGACAATCCTTTGTATTTAATAACCAGCTTTTTACAGAGGCGGTCTCATGTTTATAAGCAATTCTCATAAGTATAAAGCTAATAAAACAATGTTAAGTATGTGTTGTGGGGTCTCTAGGACCCCAAACAGAGGATTATGAAGACATTTGATCAGGTATTACTGTGATACTGCCACTTTTATTCATAAAGATTCACTAACGCTGTCTTTTGGATCTAAACCTTTTTCAGACCCCATACTTCTGGCCTGCACAGAAATGGGTTCCAGAGGACGCTGACTACGGTGGGTACAGTGTGTCATATGGAGTGGGGTAGGGGGGCTGAAATGAGAAGTCTACACTAGCCTTTCAGATAACAAGATAAAACATGTAAATATGACGGCTGTGGAGTCGTAGGAAGGTGTATCTTTTTCCATTTTGACATATATAGGCCAGTACTTTCTCCTTAGTTCTGCAGTCAAACTAAACACATCCTAAACTGGTATCAGTCTTCTCTGATTATGGGTAAAATGGTAAAACTGGCAGAATTCACTTTTTCATTTCAACATCAACTGTTTTCATTTTTTGTAACATGATAAGTAATGATTTTTTTCATTTTTTCTGACTGTAGCCATTTACCTGGCAAAGAGGAACATCCGCAAGAAAGGCATGCTAGAAGCCTACGAACAGGTCTGTGTCCAAGTATCAAAAAGACTGTGTTTGTATGTGTGTGTGTGTGCGTGAGTGCAGGCTGGTTATGTACAGACAACACTTAGCCTTATGTGATTCCATCAAATATAAATGTCTGGATAAACAATATCCGGCCACTGTGTTGGACGGGGGGAAGACTGAAGAGACGTGGCAGCAATCAACCTTCATTTATTAAGGTATCGCGAACGCTCAGGTTCAGGCAAGATCGCAAAATAATTATTAGACGTGTGTATAAAACAAACGTTTGCTCTGCTCTCTCACATTTTATCATCTTCTTTTCCTCCCCTTCTGCATCCTCCTCCTCTTTCTCCCTCTCTCCTCCTCCTCCATGAATGCATACAAACTTCCAAACTCACATCAAATTGCATTGAAGTCTATGGGATCTTCGGTTTTCTTTCCCCCCAAAAGGGGGCGTGGCCTTGACTTTGGCATAGTACCCGTATGTGCCGGTCTAATGTATGGGTCTATCTCCAAATATACTAGACACTACATTTCCCATAATGCAACTCTATGTTGTCATTATATCCCCTCCCCTGCCTGTGTCTTTCAAACTCCAACTTCCTGGTCTGTTTTGCAGACTTTCTGTTAAATTTGTAGTCTCATCATCAAAGGTGATGACATCATCAGGATGATCTATGCACACTGCTGATCTTCACGTGTAAAATCAGTGGAGTTTCCCTTGTGTGGCTACTTCAGCGTTATTCAGCGCCTATTAAATACAATGAGGCTTTTGTTGTTGGAATCTTTAGTCTCTCCCGGTCTCTCTTCAGTCTTTCTTCTCACTGTAGCATCTGTTTTGTTCTCCAGTGATTTTACAACTGGCTGCACCACTTTATCTCCGTATTTGTGTTTTAAACAGGTGCATTACAACCACCTCCATGATTGGCTGAACCACAAGTGGGACTTTATCGTGATGCAGGCCACTGAGCAGTACAAGTAGGTGAAGCCATTACAGCTTGATATTGAACCTCAGTATACAATATATAACTTTGCCAGAATCAAATAGTCTAAAACTGGCAAAGTAAAATGTAATAAACCAGATTTTAAATCTGACTAGACCAGGGGTCAGCAACTTGCGGCTCCGGAGCCACATGTGGCTCTTTAGCCCCTCTCCAGTGGCTCCCTGTGGATTTTTAAGAAAATTAGTGGAAATGAATAACTTTTTTTTGTTTACATTTTAATTTTTATTTATCATTGTTTAGGTCTATGGTACGACGGTACAACGGAGTATTAGGGCCACATTGAGGAAAAAAAAAATACATCTGAGATTTCAAGAATAAAGTCATAATATTATGAGAATAAAATCATAATATTACGAGAATAAAGTCATAGGTTTGAGAGAAAAAAAGTCGTAGTATTATGAGAATAAAGTCATAATATTATAAACAGTAATTTTACGTCTTACTTAATTTTTTTCTCGTAAAGTTTCGACTTTATACTCGTTATATTACGACGTTTTTTTCTCATAAAGTTATGACCTTATTCCCGTTATATTACAACTTTTTTTTCGTAAAGTTATGACTTTATTCTGGAAAGCTCCGATTTTTTTTCCCTCAATGTGGCCCTAATACTCCATAGTACATTTTCACTTTGGCCCTCACTGCATTAGACTTATATACTATATACTTAGACTATAAACTGTGTTACCTTCATCACAATGCTCAAATGTTTTGCGCTCCAGACAGATTTTATTTATTTTTTTTGCCTAAAATGCCTGTTTTGGTAGTAAAGGTTGCTGACCCCTGGTCTAGACATTTGATGCAAACTTTCAGTACTTGAGAGTTTTTCAACCTACTGTGCTGTGGACACATTTTGTCAGTACCAATGAGAGTTTCCTACTTTGGTGTACATATTTTCTTATATACATATATATGTATTAATCTTTTAATATATAATATATCTTGTGTGTGTGTGTCAGGGCTGGTAAGGAGAGGAAGAAGCCGGATCGTGTGGTGTTTGACTGCCAGGAGAGGGCTTACTGGATAGTCAACAGGCCACCGGTAAGTGTGTATTTATATATATGTATATATAGTATATATCTGCAGTAGCAGCAGAAAGATCTCATTAATACATTTACTTGTACATTGATCATGAACCTGTCCTGTGCATGTCCAGCGTCGTACTCACAGTGCTATGGACTGCGGTCCAGACCGTCTTATTGATTTCGAATCAGATGAGGTAACAGGTCAGTACACACACACACACACACACACACACACACACACACACACACACGCACACAGTGGAGAGATTGAGGTCAGCTGGTCTTTTAAGTGTCTTACTGGAGCTTAACCTAGAGAGTAATACTGCTGGACTGATCTCTACTGTAGACACTAGAACCTCCCTGACTCTTTCTGGATCCATTGCTCCTCCCCTCTCCTCTCCTCTCCTCTCCTCTCCTCTCCTCTCCTCTCCTCTCCTCCTCTCTACCCTTCACTCTTCTTTCCTTTCCTTTCTTTTCTTTTCCTTTCACACACATCCATCCACTTTGTTTTACCACATGCACACAAAACAAGTAACAAAGTCAGTTTTTATGTGCTGTGTTATTAACGCTGGGTGAAATTAGAGGATGAGCTTTGGACAACTGCCACATTTAATATCAGGATACATTTCTGTGAACTAGGTTGAAACTGTACTTTGGGAGATCGAACACAACAATCATGGTGTCTTGAATTTTTATTAGTAATGACTTGAAATACCCGACCCTACTGTATGTAGTTCTTCTGTAAAGAGAACCTGTTTCATTCATTGCATTCTTCCTTGTCCATGCCTCTTTCTCTTTTCACAGATCTCCTTACAGTGATGAAGATAAGAGAGTAAAGTGTTAAAAAAATTGTATATATATATATATATATATATATATATATATATATTTTTTTTTTCACAATAAATAATTATATATATATTTATATACTGTATGCTGTGTTTTACCCAGTCATTCTTGTGTGTAAATTACACTCTCAAACTTGTGTTCCATGTAGTTTTTATTCAGTCTCTCCAGTAAAAAATAATGTTGCGATTGCAATAATTAATGTAAAATCAACCAGGCTTGTAATTTTGTCTAATTCCTGCAATAATGCCACAATAAATGGGTCATATTGGGGGAAACTCTTACAATTTTTACTTCCCAGCATAAAATAGGTCTATACAAAAGCAGATCAACTCTAATTAAGCCCTGAAGCCCGTTTTAGACAATTTTTACTCTTAATAAATAGCCAGTATCTTACAAGCACTGAGTCCATTTGTCTGAAAAGCTGCTGTATTGATCTTTGGCTGCAATAATCACAAAAAAACCTTGCAAGCGTCCTTTACCCTGGAGAGACTGTTTCTGTTATTTAGCCACATTTCTGTTTGTGCTTCAACAGTAGTAGCTTTCTTTAGGTGTAAGACCATTGGTAGCATCAGGATGTTCCTCAATCCTCTATTATACCTATATGCTGTACATTGTGCTTTTCACATTAATATGAGCCAAACAAACTGTTCCCATGAACACCTTTTTTTTATTCTTTGTCTCTCAGAAAATCACATTTGACGTGTACAGACGCATGGTAAGTCATGGTATTTAATAAGTAACGATGTTTCAAAATATGCCTTCAAGCTAATTGTTGATGCTTTGAAGCTGTAAAGTCAGTTGAGTTTCTCATTTTCTCATGTGGACGTCTGTCTACAGATTTGAAAGCGGATAGTTTGATATTCTTTGATTTATAAAACGTTCATAAAAATTACAATTTTGCAATCGAAGTAAAATAATTTTGTTTTGTGTTCCTCTTTCATTCTAGATCTTGTTCTATCAACAAGCTATCATGAGGTCAAAGGTCAAATCTAGCGTGTCCCTTGGAGCGTAAGTAACTCTGTTTACCTAAAAAAAAAAAAAAAAAATCTAATCTTGTATCTTGTAGACCTAATTACAAGAACAGGATCTTTATATCAGTATTTAATGATCAGTTAAAACATTGGCTACACCAGTTTGGAAACATTGACATGGAGGCTCTGTGGATTCTATTGGACTCATAATAGTTCTATTTCTGCAGACTGACCAAGTACGTCACAACCTACAAAAACCACGACCCGTTCCTGGCTTCCTGTCCACCCAGCAACCCTTGGCAAACAGACAACGACGCATTATGGACTCACAACATGAGACGGTGAGGGCTGCTGCATTTTCTCTTTTTCAAGGTATCGATCGCAAAAAAAAACTGCACTGGGCGATTGTCAACCTCTTCAGACCTCTACAATGAATTTAGATTATGAGCTTCTAATTTTGGCGGATACCTTTTTAAAGGCACGGTCACGTAGCAGTGAGACATTCAGTGAGTGACTGCAGCCTGTGTTTGTGATTGTCTCCAGAGTTGACCCTCCCACTAAGATGCGAGTAGAGCGCTGGTCCTTCAGCTTGTTCGAGCTGCTGACCGACCTGCGAGGCCGAGACGACTTCAAGGTCTTCCTCAAGAAGGAGTTCAGCGGTATGTAACACCTTTCAGTTCAGATCATGAATCTCTCGTGCTGAACCTGACTTTAAGCCTTCCTGAGATGGTTGAGGGATAGTTTGTGTTTACAGCTCTCAACACACTGCATTCCCAGTACTTTCTCTAGGAACCCTCCCTCTTCTTTTGGGTACTTGGGTCTTTGTACCTTCTTTTGTTTTTACCTTCCTCATAGTAGGGCTAAGGCAGGCAGGTATTGGGCTAGCAATGCGGAGTCTAAATTGTGATATTGTTGCTCTCAAGACATGCAGTTTACATGACATGTATTTGAATGCACAACTTCCCAAGACAATAAGCAAAGCACTCGGGACAATCTAGTTTGATGTCATCCACCGTCCAAAAAAATCTGATATGAGCAGCACTTCAGAATTACATACTGCAGCTCCTGGTGTTCCTTGAGCAATGTTGTTAAAGTGTCCTTATACGTGGTTACTTCAGTGGACAAAGTTATGTAAAGCTCATTTTAAACACGCTTATTTTTACGTGTGTGTGTGTGTGTATGTGTTTTTGTGTATCCCAGGGGAGAACTTGGCTTTTTGGGAGGCAGCTGAAGAACTGAAGTGGGGAACAGCATCTTCCATGTCATCAAAAGCTGAGACCATTTTCAAGTAAGATTGAAAATGATTTTATCTGTGTGTGTGTGTGGGTGTGTGGTATCCATTGTCAGATACTACGGTAAACTACTGCCTCATATTGTGAACATTAAGAACATCCTCTTGAACTATTTATCTGTCTGTATACAGTATGCTGATTGTGCCCTTTCATAGTTATCCCCGCCAAGCCTGTGGGGGGATCATGTTCTGAGTCATGTGTGTGTGTATCTGTCTGTCTGTCCACGGCTAATCTCGTTGGACCCATCATCCTAATATTTTTTGTGCTCATTTATGAATGTATGCTCAAAGACCTCTCGTGGTTGATTCACAATTTCTGAAGAACCCTATTTTATTGACTGTTTTATACCGTCATCGACTGCTGACCCCCCCACTGCGAGGTCAGCAGTCTGTGATCAACAACTGCTTCGGTAGCAAAAGGTTGTTTTAGAAGTATTACGTTTCCAAACAGAGTTAGTATCTGGAGTGTGTGTGTGTGTGTGTGTGTTCAGGACCTTCTTGGCCCCCGGTGCCCCCCGCTGGATCAACATTGATGGCAGGACAATGGGTCTGACGGTGAAAGGCCTGGACCACCCTCACCGCTACGTCCTGGAAGCAGCCCAGACACACGTGTTCCTGCTCATGAAAAAGGTGCGTCTGTGTGTTCTGTTGAAGAGGTAAAACAGTCCCATTTTTCTTACCCTGTAGCTAATAATGCCTATAATTCATCTTTACCAATAAGTGAGGAGACCTCTGGCTCTCACTGCCAAAGTGTCTGTACACTTACAGAGCAGCGTAGTTGTGGAGGGTAAGGTAGTCCAATTCTAGTTACCAGATCTGACAATGGGCCTCATGAGCAATATTCTCTTACATTTCTGTTATACTTTCTCTGTGAAAAGATAAGTTAAAGGGACTCTATGTAAGAATCAGAAATGTCTTGTTAACAGCGACACCTGTGGCCGTTAAGTCAACGAAAGTCAGCGTCCTGTTGCTCGCGCTTGTGCTCGCTCTACATAGACATGAACGAGCATCGGTCAAAACAGTGAGGCGACACACGTCAGCTAAAACCACAATATCACTCTATATTTCAGCTGCTTGGCAGTAATGTTAGCTGACCAGACGAAGGTCTCGAAGAGTTTACACTGTTTGCAAGACGGGCTTCACTAGATGTAACTTTGCGGTTTTGGTGCTTCCGTGTAGTTTGTGTTGGAGTCTGAGTCTGAACAGCGTAGCCACACGCGAGCACGCATGGGACACCGACCTGCAATGATTTATACGTGTAAGAAGTTACAAACAGTCCCTTTAAGTCCACTCCATATTCACCGAATGCTGTTAACCATTCAAATCATGGTGTGCTGAATGATGAATGCCACTTGATCATAAATTGGCCCAAGAATTGTAGTGATGACACCAAAAAATGCATTTGCACAATGAACTTCGGCAGATAGATAGATAGATAGATAGATAGATAGATAGAGACAAAAGGCTAATTTTATGTTCCTCAAATTTATAACTCATGTTTCCTTGCGCTGTTTGTGAAAGTGAAAACTGGGTGTTTTTTTCTTATCTTGGTAAGAGTGCTCTCGACCACTCTCTTGCCTAAGAGAAGAGCAAAAATAAAAAAACATGGGTGAATCCCAGAAATCAATGGGTCCTAACAAAATAAGAACAAATTGTGGATATGAACAAAGATAATGTGTTCTCATCTGGCTTCCTGCATGAGGCCCATTGTTCCTTGATGATATACTTTATATTATTTATGCTACAATTTGTGATACAAATTGTATTTATAAACACATTTTCAGATTAAAGGCACTTTAGTGTAGTGAAGCTGAGGTCACCTGCTGTCTCATGTGCATTTCATCGCTGCAGGATACTTTCTTCCGTTACCTCAAGTCACCGACGTACAAAGACATCGCGAAGAAGGCAGTGGACCCTGCGCCTCATAACTTCAGGTTGGTGGCTGATCCCTGCCTGTACCTTTCTGACCTCTAGCAGTCACTGCACATGAATACATGTTCACCACACACGTTCAATATACAGTATGACATCCCATTATATGTACAAAAAGGCTTCAACATTTTTTGTATGATTGTGTTTGTTGTTTCTACCACACAGGTTGATACTCACTTATGCAAACACTCTGTATAGTTGCAGTTATTAGTTGGGTTTTATGACAGGTTCAAACTCATTATAACCTAAAAGACTGGCACATTACACACCTACTAACAAGGTCAGACAGGAGGCTTCAGCGTCCTCCGTTACAACCTAAAAATCGCAAGTTGCGTTAATGCGTCAAAGCTGCAGTGGGTAGCAATGGAGCAAATATGATTAAAAAAAGTTATTTTTATAAAGCGGTCACTATATCCTGACAGTTGTGCATGAGACAGGTCATCTGGAAAAAAAATCATGTGTCTCTGTGTCCTCCGGTGCTCCTAATGGCATCTGCAAGATTTCATAGACCGGAGGGAAACAACCAGTGAGAGCTGATCTGGAGTCTGCAGTCCAGCTGTCGTCTATGAGAGCCGGCTGTCAATCACTCGGCACTCGGCCTATAACTAGATATCAGAACATATGTTTTATAGTCTGTACAGAAGTACAGGTTTTAAGTGTCCGTATGCCTGAACCTGCTTCTTTAAACTCAAAGCCAATGAAAATATTGTCCCTCCCTACAGAAAGAGACGTTCCAATCATCTTGAGTTCCTCATGTTTCTGTTTCCACCCTAGTCCGGCCCAGCTGGAGCAAAATGCTCAGAACCGAAGCCTCGGCATCCATCCCATCATCCTCTGGCAGCAGGAAGAGGAGGCAAAGGCCAAGGCTGCCATTGCCTCCGCCCCCGTCGATGTCAAGGCCATGATGAGCAAAATAGACAGGGAGAAGAAGTAGATATTTATATGCCTGTTTGTGTGTGTGTGTGTGTGTGTGTGTGTGTGTGTGTGTGTGTGTAGGGCTCTACATGTCATGTCACACAAAGTACCAACACAGGAACCATCCCTCTGTCCCTCGACGGAGTATTAGGGCCACATTGGGGGGGGGGGGGGGGGGGGGGGGGGGGGGGGAATCGGAGATTTTGAGAATAAAGTCATAATATTACGAGAATAGTCATAACTTTACAAGAAAAAAAGTTGTAATATTACGAGAATAAAGTCATAACTTTATGAGAAAAAAAGTCGTAACATTACGAGAATAAAGTCATAACTTTACAAGAAAAGAATTCGTAATATTACGAGAATAGTCATAACTTTACAAAAAAAGTCGTAATATTACGAGAATAAAGTCATAACTTTACAAGAAAAAAAGTCGTAATATTACGAGAATAGTCATAACTTAAAGAGAAAAAAATCCTAATATTACGAGAATAAAGTCGTAACTTTCAGACCCAACGTCATTATTATTATCATATATGACATTAACTGTTTAGTCCAAAGCCAAGTCTATTGTTTGTCTGATTTTCACTAGAGCTGATTAAACAGCATTTTTCTTTAGCAGAGCTTATAATAGTCATATATTTTTTCATGCATATTACTCCATACCAGTAACAGTGTGTGTGTCTGATGGAAGATTTGCACAGTATGTAAATCTGGTGACTTTCCCAAATGTAATAAATGAGATCAAGATAAGCAGACTTCCATTGTGTTTGTGTGTGTTAATAGTAAATCAGGACACCAAAGCTGTTAAAGTTGAAGGACTCATACAAGTGACCAGTTTTCTGCCGTGTATATTCTAAACTGCTGCAGACCATTTCCCCACAGCAGGCTGGTTGGATTTTTGAATTGTTCTTCTACATTCATAGGCAACACATAATAATGGCATCTAATCAACTAGTGCAAGAGTTGGGTAGGTTATAATGTCACAAATTATGCTAAATAATATGATTATTATAATGTTAAAGGGGAACTACAACCATTTTCAAAATTCACACGTGTTATTCCTATGGATTAAGACAATCCAAAAAATATTAGTAAACATGAATAAATCTCTCCCAAATCCCCAAACTAGAGTGCTAAAACTCAAACTTGTGATGTCATAGGGTATAAAGTGTTGAGCTGATCCATAGATGATGAATGGGAGGCTGATTTTATGGACCCATGTCCATAAAATTTCGTCTAGAACATCCTTCCCATTCATCGTCTATGGAGCAGTTTCACACTTTATACCATATGACATCACAAGTTTGAGTTTCAACGCTCTAGTTTTTGGATTTGGGAAAGAGTTGTTCGAAGTTGTGAAAATGGGCGTAGTTCCCCTTTAAACTGTTGGTGCTGTAACAAGGGTTACAGTCAGTGTTGTGCAAGTTCACACTTCACTAAAGCTAGCTCAAAGTTCAGTTAACACAGATTAAAATGAACAGTTCATGTTCATTTCTTCTGTTTTGTTTTTTTTTTCATTTAAACTGGTCGGATGCTAAGACATTTAATTAGTCTCTCAGACTTATTTTCATCATCCGGTCCAGGCTCGGGGACAGCTTCATACCACACGCCATAAGACTCTTGAACTTGTGAGCTCCTGATACTTTACCATTATATACTGTACTTTACTTTACTATCTGTTTACATCTCTGTAGGCTATTCAGCCCTATATTTGAACTACTTTGTTTTAGATTCTCAGTTTGCTGGCCTACAGATTTAAGGAGTGCCTGAGACGACTGCTTCTGCTTCATTGTAATTGTAGTGAATATGATCATAAAACCAGGCACGTGAATTTCCATAAAGGTTCCTGTTTAGTGTCATTTGCATCGACAGATGAAGTGAATCAAAATGACACAAGACGTATTTCTCGAAAGACAAAATTATATTTACTGTACATGTTATTTTTTTTACAAAGTTTCTGCAAAGTGTGGAGCGGTAGAGGGTTATTTGGCCATGCCAGACAGCCAGCTGAGTTTGAATAAAGAAGGAGCAGCTGTGTCTTCGTCCTGATCGGCCAGCTGTCTGAACAGGCTGCCGGGCCGGAAGCTGTCCTCGCGGGCTGCGGAGGAGGAGGAGGAAGAGGAGGATGGAGGTGCCTGCTGGAGGAAGGAGACCACGTCAGGTTTGATGAGGTTCTGGTGGATTTTCTTGTTGGTCATCTTAATTAGAAAGTGATGAGAACATACAACACCACTGTTTATTGTCCCGGGGTCAATGACAGAGAGCCCTGATTCAGGACTATCAAAGTCCTGGATTGCGGTCTCCTGGGATGTGGACATTTCAGTCACTCAAAGGCCAATAAAATTCATTAGGGCAGTGGTTCTCAAACTATGGTACACGTACCACCCCTGGTACGCTTGATATCTCTAGTGGTACGCAGAGGAATCTCTGATCTCTCGATTCCTCTTATTGATGCTTTCCCACTGTTATGCTGCACAATGGACACATACGCACGCTGTATCATGTTTGTTTTGGACCGGTGCCACGGTGAAGAGAAAAAAAAGCAGCAACTTTTATATTGATGTGAAAACATCTCCTTCAAATCTGGATTTATTCAAGTTTCTCAACAAAACTACATTTTACGAGATTACATTTGAACACATCATGATAACGTTATAATTTACCTTCACCCAATAGTAATTTTTTCCTGAGCCGACTTTGAACGCCTCATAACAATAACTCAATGGCACCTCCGTTAACGTTCGTATCTCCGGTATTTAACCAGTCAGGATTATGCTGCCCACCGGCTGCTAACAGCTAACGTTACTAACTCTCCTACTGCTGATTTCAACACAGGTTTGTTGTTCACAGTGTCGCTTTATCAGGGAAAAATAGGGTGCATCCCTCAGGTTTAGTAGCGCCATGCTGTTAAGTGCTTTTCTTTTTTTTTCCCTCTTCACCATGGTTCCGGTCCCAAACAAACTGAAACATGATACAGCGTGCGTATGCGTCATTGTGCATGCGTAAAAGGAAAATCGATAGTCAGAGATTCCTCCACGTACCACTAGAGAGAGCACGCGTACCACCAGTCTACCATAGTTTGAGAACCACAGATCTAGGGGGGACATACTGTAAAAGGCTACCACTTTAGCATGTCTAGTAAGCGTGGACTCAAAGTCAAGAAAAATGAGAACTTGTGGGAACCACTTTCACTGTTTCAGTGTTATTATGGAGCACCTGATTCCAATGATTCACACTTCACAGAACACCGGGATTATTCTGGGTGTCTATGGGCTCACCACTGAACAGACTGACAAGTTTGGATACATACACTGTTTGTTGGAAGTTTTTGACAGAGATGATGAAACGTGTTTAGCCTAGATTATAGCACAAAGAATGGAAGCATGGGGACACTGCTGGCCATGCAAAGTGATCAAACTGATGTTATCATGTGACTGTTGGTAAGACAGCAAACGACCATTAAAGACTATTTCCCAAAATGTCAGTGTATAGGGAGCTTAAAATGTGACGATTTTGGACAAATCCCAACTTGATCTGCTTTTGTATTTCTGCTGACTTTAACACAAACTTTACTAATAATGCATGAATCTCAAGATGGGATTGGTCCACTTAAAACAGGTGAGAATGCCCCCGGGGTCCCTGTTGCTGTGCTGCTGCCCTATTGAAATTCTCCAAGTTAATAGTCTGATCCTGAGCTCCGTTATGAGCCCAAGCATGAGTGTGGGAGATAAGTCAGAATCATTTAATCAGTTAATAATCACTGTCACACTGCAAATGCACTAGAGGTAAACCAAGGCTCTACTGAAAACACAACCAAAACACACACACACACACACACACACACAAATATAAACCCACAGTGAGGAACTTGCCTGGGTTTCTCGCACTCAAAAACGCTGGGAAGGCAGAGGATGTAACAGACAACATTAACCCAGAGTGGAACAAAACAATGAAACAGAGAAATGAAGACATACAACACTAAAACTCAGACTCAAGAGCAATTTCAGATACCAGATCCCAAATCTGTTACTCACCAACTGGTGAGGAGCATCAGAGCTCCTGGTGGTGGCTGACTTGGGTTTACGCACATTGGACATGCTGAGAGGCAGCAAACCGAACCTGCAGAGGACAGGACAGTCATGGTGGGAATTAGGTTGGGAAAAAAGAGAAAATTCTCCTACTGCTCAGGCTAAATATACCATGATTGTTTTAATTTCTTTTTTTAATTTTCATCACAAACAATAAAAGTAACATCTACAAACAGACTCACAAACATATCAACCCCACATAAAGAAAACAAGCATAAAATTAAATAATAATAATAAAAAATTAAAAAAAAATAATAATAAATAAGTATACTTTTTGTTATATATGTATATATATATATATATATGTATATATATATATAAATATAAATAAATAAAAGTGTAAATATATATATATAAAAGACAACCACCACAAGAAAGCCAGAAATATACCATGTTAAACCCCCATTGGATTTTCTGAAAAACTCATTGTCACAAAGCTGAAAACAAGGTGGTTTTTCTGAGCTCCTAAAAGGTTGACATTTTGGGGGATACATGGTTTTCACATATTATTATATTCAGACAACATTTGAGAAGTTGAACTTCTTTTGTTATGTAAAAAAAAACTTGCTGTAGAAAAATCAAGTTTAAAGTCCTAAAAGTAAGGGAATGATTAATTCATGTTGCTGTTAGAGCTGATGTCCAGAATACCAGCCGGCCCTCTGGTTGTACCACATGACTCCGACTGTCGAAAAACTCATTCAACATCTTGGGATCAGGGCTGTCAATCGATCAATATTTAGTCGCTATTCATCGCAAATTAATCACACTTTTTTTATCTGTTCAATATGCATCTTTAAAGGGAGATTTTTTAAGTATTTAATACTCTTGTCAACATGGGAGTGGTAACAACTGCTCCTCACTGTGTGTTCTGACACCTTTCTATCAGAACCAGCATTAACTTTTTCAGCAGTTTGAGCTCCAGTAGCTCTTCTATTGGATCGGACAACACGGGCCAGCCTTCACTCCCCACGTGCATCAATGAGCCTCGGGTCTGACCCTGTTGCCAGTTGTCACCGGTTTTCCTTCCTTGGACCACTTTTGGTAGGTCCTGACCACTGCAGACTGGGAACATCCCACAAGACCTGCAGTTCTGGAGATGCTCTGAACCAGTCGTCTAGCCAGCACAATCTGGCCTTCGTCAAAGTCGCTCACATCCTTACGCTGGCCCATTTTTTCTGCTTCCGACACAAAGTTCAAAGTTGAAAATGTTCACATGCTGTCTAATATATCCCCCCCACTGCCAGGTGCCATTGTAACGAGATAATCCACGTTATTAACTTCACCTGTCAGTGGTCATAATCTTATGGCTGATCAGTGTATAATATCGCATCCCGAACCCTACCAACTCAGATCCTGGGTAAGATTTAAGGCTGTAAGGAACCCAGAGGAGCCCTTACATTTGGAACAATACCAGGCCTTAAGGACTACAGCAGGTTTCCTCCCATATCCTGTCTGTAGTAGAGTGACATGTCTTATCAGTGATGCTAGGGCTTGTTTATGCTAATGATACTGATACTGTCACAGAGCACCTCCGGTTCACTGACCTGATCTGGCTGCTGGCCAGTGGCAGGATGTTGTAAGGCTCCTGGGAGTTCACACTGCTGCTCCGCAGAGCAAACTGCTTCTCCGAGCCGGTCAGCAGCCCCAGCAGCACCTGAGACACAACGTCACATGAACCTTTAAACAACGTTAGGAAACAGAGCAGCGGATCTATTGTGGTTGTTGCTGTTACATCTGGACTATATTGGACAGGAGCAGCTCATTGTAGTCACTCATCTCAGGGCTACTGTGAATGCTGCTTCTACACAACACTGATGTTCATCAAGCGACAACTACACAAACTACAACTACACTGTGTTGTTGATGGCGAGGTGCTGAACGTACCGAGGTCCTCTGGGACAGGCGGTTGAGGTTGGTGTTGAGCGGAGGTGTGAACACGTCCAGGTCAAACGGGTCGATGTAGCCCTCCAGCCAATCACAGACTTCGTGGAATCTGGAAGATACACGACAACACAAAGTTAGCAGCTTTCAGATTAATTTTAATGCCGTCCCCATTTTACATTTTTTTGGTATTTTTGATTGTTGGTCTTAAAATGAGGTGAGGTCAGGCATTTTGTTGGTGCATTGCTATCTTGAGGCAGCAGAAAGCCATCGCACATTGACCAACAAGAACCTGGATTAAAGTCTGGTGCAGTATTTTCCTGCTTATTAAAGGGCGCGTTATTCAGATAGTACGATGCGTCTACACAGGCAGCTTGTTACACACACAGGAACACACACGAAGCAGCAGCTCCTCCTCCTCAGTTAAATACAGCTCTAGAACAATGTTTTTTATTTATGTTAAGGAAAGCACACAATAGAGGCGGCAGGTGACAATTCTGAATATAATGAAGTGAGGCTTTCAGGCGTTCTGTATTGCTCAACCTGCAGCGTGCTCCTCTGGTCACTGGTGTGACCGCCGTGACCAGAGAGATCACACGCCTCTGTGGCGTCTCCTCTCATCATCCCTCTGTGGAGTGTAGACGTAGGCTACTTCAAAGTTTTTGCTGGCCCTCTCCCCCTAAACAGCTGCGTTTTGAGGCTCCGCACGTTACGCGCCGCCTCTCTGGCAGCACCCGGCTGAAAGTCAGTGCGTAAAGCATCTCGGGAGGATTCCGCGCAGCCGGTCCGAGCCCCCCCGTAGGTTGCGTCGGAGAGTAATACAGTTTTCATTATCGTCATGTGCAGCTGTTACATTGGAAGTTGCTACATCTGTTTTCAAAACAGGGTTAGGGGACGAAAACAGTTCAAATACGTGAGCCATGGTTCCAAAATAAGGTCTGTGCTTCTACGTTGTTATATTGAGTCATGGATCGGTGTAATTATCCTGTGCGCGACTGTGCTCGGATCCCCTTCAGATATGGCCTCCTTTTTTCTTTTTTTTTTGAATGCTGCACATGATGAATTTGTGACAAAGGAAGCTACCTGGGGTCTTGGTGGGATCGGGAGCTCTTGCCCTCCTCTGCTTTGCTGCCCAGCGTGGTGTTGAGGTATCGGAGGTCAAACAACAGCTGCAGGGCTCGGTTCTGAGTCATTGGAAACACCCCCTCCTGGAGGACAGAGGAGCAGAACAAAACAGAGCAGAGATGTTCAGGAAGCTAAAATGTGGATCCTGATGAATGAAAAGAAAGTGCACTCCCTCCTTTGTCCTTGTCCTCCCGATTTCCCTTCTGATTTAATTTTTCTGATTACTTCCCTCTCCTTCGCCCTTCATTTCATTTCATTTCAGTGCTGGCTAAAACCAAAAGGAGAGCACACATTATGCCTATTTTAAAGTCGTTAGTTCTCGTATTGATTTTTAAATTATTTTATTAGTTTATAAGGCACTAGATGGCTTTGCACCAGACTACCTTGCAGAAATGCTTTTGGTTTATGAACAAGGAAGGCCCCTCAGATCCTCCGCTTCTTGTCTTTCGAGTTGTTCCACAAAGCAGAACAGAAACATCTGGTGATGCTGCTTTCAGCCGATAGAACAACCTTCCAGAGGTCCCATCTATTTAGTCTGGCTTTCATGTAGTGTTTTATAATTTTATGTTTTTTATTGTTTATACTTATTTTATTTATCATCATCATTATAGTGTTTATTTTACTCTATTTTGTTTAATCAACATTTTATTGCTGATCATTATTATCTCTTTTATTCTATTTTATTTTATTAAAATGTCATTATTTTAATACCATCTGCTTATTTTGTATAGTTTCATAATTTTTATATATTTATCTTTATTATTATTTTTATTTCCTTGCATTTTATTTATCTTTTATTATCTTACATTCATGTCCCTGGTACTTAAAAGTTGGAGTTTGAAGTTTTACACCTTACAATACAGAACCTCCCTCGTTCTCAACACTACACTATATGTACTGTATCTATGTATGTGTGTGTGTGTGTGTGTGCGTGTGTGTTACCCTGCTGAGGTCCTGCTGTGTGAGGCTGTGGTAGTGGTGCAGGGCCTGAGCCAGACAGGCCTGCAGCAGCTCCTGCAGGGTGGGCCGGGGCAGGGCGTGGCCCCCCACTCTGTTCACCTCCACACACAGCTGGAAGAGCAGCGATTGCACGAACCAAGACGGCTGCAGAAGACACGACAAGTTTCACATCAGATCACTGAAAGGAATCAGAAATCACTGCGCTGTTAGAGGTGGTGTTGAGCGGCTGACCTGGACTGGAAGACGGATTTTGGATGTGACGCTGCTCCCCGACTCTGCTTCTTCTTGGATCTCCAGATCCTCCCAGTTTGTTGCCGTTGTTAGGATGGCACCAGCAGACTCAGCATGCAGCGCCGTGCCAAACTTATCCAGCAGGACCTGTCACAACAACCAGCAGTGTCACTAGGCCGGTCTTGAACCAATTCCAACATGATTGAAAGGGTAACTTTGGTATTTTTCAACCTGGACCATATTTTCCCATGTTGTTGTGTGAGTGATTAATGGGGACAACATTTTTTAAATGCTACCAGTATTGAGGGAGAACGCTGTAACTGGCAGCTGCGACACGAGCTGCAAGGGCTAGTGAGCAGCGTCAATGTAACGTTAAGTCCACTAAAAGTGCTTGTTTTTACCACTGACCGGCTCCGATTGCTGTTAGAAGTGTCTGACAACATTATGGAAAGAACCCTACAGAGAAATAAAATGTTTTCCTTTCCTTTCACTTGATCTGGTCTGTTTGTTATTGTGTCCAAGTCCCGCTCGAGAAGAAGTCTTGTTGTGAAATCTGAATATCCGTATACTCTGGCTCAAATACCGACACATTCTCACTCACAACTCGTCAAATACCGTTGCTTGGTCAGTGCCCCTCAGCATCAGAAACCGACTCACGGGGTACCCCTCTTCCGTTACTTTTGGACGGACCGGGGACGGCGTGTCAATATAAACTTGTTACATACATAGTGTCCTTTCAAAATAAACTTCCGTTTTCACGGGAAGTTAGGTTTAAGCAACACAACCACTTAGTTAGGGTTAGGAAACGGTCGTGGTAGACGTTAACTTCGCTGACTAGCGACTCACGGGGCTGACAATACTAACGACTCACATGACAAAATAAGACAACGTTACTTTTAGTTTCACCCGGGACACGAACAGCGGTCTCGTGGTTGAAAGTCTTCTGTCAGAACGAGACTTCTCCCTGAGCGAGACTCTTTTCATAATGTTAGACACTTATAATAACAATCAGAGCCCGTCATGGCAAAAACAAACACCATTAGTGGACGGAAATGACGGTGTCAGCTTGCCCCAATAGCACCATATTGGAGCCCTTGAGCAGCTGCCGTCTACAAAAAGTCTCCCTCAATACTGGACCAATTTCAGAAATTGTTGTCCCCATTAGTCACTTAGATACAAAAACATGGGAAAATAAGGTCCAGGTTGAATAATACCAAAGTTACCCTTTAAAGCTTCATTCATTGATTTCTTTGGCCACTTGGGGGCAGCGGAACAAACAAAAAAACAACACTGACATGTTACCAGCTAACGTGTTAGAAAACAGATGCCGTTTTACACAGCAGACACAGAGCAGCATTAGCTTTCACTTAGAGTTCGTGTTTGTTTCCACCTGATGAATCCAAGTCCAGTATTCACTCTCCTTTTTGCTCCGGTTTGGTCACCAAATCCTGTTTATATATATATATATATATGTCTCTTTAGCTGCTAAATGCTGCTGGAAATTAAGTTAATAAGAACAAATTTTGTGTTCTGTCCAACAAAAACTGTGACCTCTGTAGAGCTGGGGGGGACTACAGAGTTGTTAAACTCTCTGTTGGGTTGTGACAACAACACCTTTCACATAGATTGTTAATATAACTATGTTGATCAGTTCAGCTGAAACTTTTTATTCAATTCCTGAAACCTTTAGAGCATTAAGGTCACACGATGACACCCAAGCCATGTTCATTTGCAAAATGAAGGCCGTGAGGTAATGTTGAGAGATCCATTATCATTTAGATTATTTTGTTTCATATAAAGCTAATGTTGCTCTGTGTCTGCTGAATGTGTAAATAGGCACCTGTTTGCTAACACATTAGTCACAACATTATAAGGTCATATACGTCAGATGCTGAGTGTTCCAAGCTTGCTCTGCTGTCCCAAAGTGACAAAAAATAATCATCCATCCATTATTTGTAACCGCTTCAAAACTTCATACTACATTCAACATATAAAGTTTCACATATACACATCTACGTTTCTGACAGGGTCTGACTTTGGAGAGGGCGGAGCTCCAGATGCGGTAGGCCTCCATGCTGCAAACCAGAAGCTCCTCCTTTAGACCCGCCCACTTGGCCTGGGCGGGGCTGACCTCCGTGGCGGCCCTGGCTTTGCCCAGCTTCTTGCCCTGTCTGGGGGTCAGCTTCGCTGTGGCCTCAGACCCCCTCTGCTTTCCCAGGATGCAATGCTTCAGGTTGGGGCAGAGTTCGCCCATGGACTGGCACAGTCTGGCCATGAAAAGGACCGAACTGAGGCAGGCGGGGCTGGGTTCAGGCGAGGCCGCGGCCAGTTCGGAGCGGATGGAGGACAGGATGTGGCGGACGCAGGCCACGCAGCCTTCGCGTAAAGCCTCCTCCACTGCCGGCGAGTCCGTGAAGCGGTTGAAAGAGGATGCTGACGAACTCTCTTTGGGACCAGAGGAAGTGACTGAGATGGAGTCGGACCCTGCAGAACACAGCATAAAAGATAATTAATAAATTAATTAATTAAAAATAATAACAGACTATCTATGAACAGACCGTTGCTATGTATAACAGACCGTTGCTATGGGTGCAGCTCTGATGTCGGACTCTGGCGGACCGTTTTTGTGTCTAATTATTGATTTCTTCAGTAAGTAGCCGTGTAATAAGCGGGATAATGTACAGCTAGCAGGTCATTGTTGTGAAAGAAATCCCTTCAGGCCGGCTCGCTGTACATTATCCCTTACTTACAGACTGTGGGCTAAAACACACAAGAAGATCAGTGTATATGATAGAACAGTGGCATCATAATGTGCCAGCATGCCCCTGGCCTCCCCGTAGACAGTAAGGAACTACATACCGAAAAATAGGTAACGTTGGCTTAGTAGATAAGGCAACAGCAAACATTTCAGGTAACAGGACAGCATGATATATCTAATAAAACTAATAATACGAGCAGAATATTCAATGAATCAAATAAAATTCTCATCAAGGTCAGTCATTGTTCTTCTGGTAAAACAATGCCACTACTGGAAAATGCTTAATTCTACCTGGTAGGTGTATTTAAAGTCAGTAAACAGTAAGCAACTGACCTAAACTAAATGAAGTGGAGGGGCAGCCACAACCTCAGAGAAATCACAGACTATTTACATGTGAATTCAAATGGTCAACGAAGTCCTCAAAAGTATGTCCATTTGTGATGTCACAAATATACAATATTTAGACCATTACACGTTTTAAATGTAAACATTCTTAATGTGTCCCAGTTTATTTCCTGTTGCAGTGTATGTAAATAACATCTGCTGACAGGAAGTAGACGGGAACATAGACCCAAACTGTTGCCTAGCAACGCAATTCCGTTGCAATTCAGTTGAAATGCACTAAAACGGAGCGTTTCAGACAGATAGTGAATCAGGTATATTCAGGCAGACAGTATGAGGAAAATAAAGTTTTTTTTTAACATTACAGCATGTAAACATGTTGTAGTAGAAAAACAAAATACAAGTATGAACCTGAAAATAGGCTTGATATGGGACCTTTAAATCTTATTCTTCCTCTTTTGCAGATCAGGTATGTTTGCCTCTTCAGTGCCAGCGGAAGACAATGATGACCTCAGGCTGAATGACAAATTGGCAATATTCGTAACAGGTATTTGGATATTCGTAACGTGACCACCTCTTGGAGATTTGATTGGGATTGACAACCCACTCCCCGTCTAGCACACAGTATCAAAGTTTGAACTGCCCTTACCTTTGTCTTGGGAGGGAAGGTAGTACTGCAGGTCATCCAGCCTGGCCTTTAGCTTAGCATCCAGGGAAGAGCAGAAGTTTTGAACGCAGGGCGTCAGGGCCTGGGTCTTCATGGCCAGGCTACTTCTTTGGTGCTGCTGCCCCCGCTGGCTCACGCTGACCCACCCCGCGTCGCTCAGCAGGTCTCCCGGAGACTCCGACCACAGGTAGGATGCCACGTCTACCTCATACTGGGCCCCGCGGCCCGAGCCGGTGTTGGTACCTGAAGAAGTATGAATGGTCTGGCTCTCAAGATCCCTCACAGCTGAGGTGAGGAGCTGGACGGAGCTCGTTGAGATGGCTTCAGTTTCTTCTTTGGTGATGGCCTTGGTGGAACGGGAGGAAGGATTATTGAAGGATATTCATTGGGATTATGTACAATTTTGGTGCATCAGCAGGTACGCCTGTCACTACTGTGAGATTGAACACAACGCAAACCTTCAAGGAGGCACGAATCCATACAATATCAATGGATAGACCCGTTTAGATTGCTGAAAACTGCTAACTGCAATTGTAATTGTGCTAGGAGAGCACTAACCTGCAGGCGTTTAAGGAAGAGCTGCTGCAGGAAGTCATCCCAGACAGCCAGGGGCTGCTCCAGCAGCCGCTGACACACTGCGCTCCAGTGCTGACTGATGGACTCGGTGGACAGGAGGTCCCACACGGCGTCTCTAATGGCTGCCAACCCCTTCAGGCTCTTCACATAGACCAGAAGGCTGCCAACGCCACGGCAAATATCCTCCTTACAGCTGAGAGTGGAGGAAAGATTCAGAAGGCATTGATTAGATATCAACAGAAAATCAATCCATGATAGTTTTGATGATTGATTAAGGGCTTTAGTCATTTTTTCTAACTTCTAACTAATGTCCAGTCGCTGTATAATAAGCTGGACGAGCTTAAGAGCAAGATGACTTTTCAATGTGCCACTATGAACTGCAACAGTATGGCTTTCTAGACATTTAAGTCATACTTTGAAAAAAACACCTTTCACAACAAAAGGAACCAGAACAAATATGAAGAAGACGAGCAGCGTCCTTATTGATTGGAGCTTACGTGTCGATCCACTGCTGCAGGGTGTCCCGGAGCTGCTCTCTCTGGATTGGCTGAGCCAGGGTGCGAAGGGCGGGCTGGAACTCAGTGATGGAAGGAGGCAGGTACTTGAACCAGCTGCCTGTACTCGTCTCTTCCTGCAACACCCTCCTGTCTTTAGCTGAGGAGAGAGAGATGGGATTGATGGTTTCACATTTTCTTTATCTATGAATATTTGTACCTCAGGATACATCTAACTGTCTGGTGACCGATCCTCATTCTGACTTTGGATTTTCTTACTTTACGCTTAGTGCTTTTAAGATATACTGTATTTATACTAGGAAAAACTGTCATGGCCATTTTCCCTTGACCTCTGACCTCAAGATGTGTGAATGTAAATGGGTTCTATGGGTACCCACGAGTCTCCCCTTTACAGACATGCCCACTTTATGATAATCACATGCAGTTTGGGGCAAGTCATAGTCATTTTTATGCTAAATGCAGTACCTGTGAGAGTTTCTGGACAATATTTGTCATTGCTTTGTGTTGTTAATTAATTTACAATAATAAATATATACATCAATTTGCATAAAGCAGCATATTTGCCCACTCACATGTTGATAAGAGGATTAAATACTTGACAAATCTCCCTTTAAGGTACATTTTGAACAAACTGATTAATCGCGATTAACTATGGACAATCATACGATTAATCGTGATTAAATATTTTAATCGATTGACAGCCCTAGTTGAAACCTTTCTGTCCTAGAACATATTACTATATTACATCTGACGTGCCAAAAAAAATGACATTTCTGAGTAGCCTAACTTATTCTGAAAACAATAATAGACAACATGTAGTGCCTATGCCAAAAAAAATAAACAGCCTACGGTTTATAGGGAAAAATAAGGGACCATTCCTGTCTACAGCCTGTGTTTATTAGCTCTCAGTAGGAAACCACTAAAAGTGTCCTGACACCGCAGCTGTTTACCTAGATATGTGGTGGAGGTGACATTCTCCAGGATAGAAAAGAGCATGCCACAGCTCAGGGCTCCCTCCACCGGCCTGGGGCTTCCCTCTGGGGGCAGGTAGAAGACAGCGTACGCCTGGAACAGAGTGGTGACCAGCAGCTCCACCAGGCTGCACACCTGGGCCTTAATCCCTGCACCTGCACCAAAATACATGTTTATATGAACTGGTACACATTTCTGACTGCTTTAGATATACATAAGATATAAAAATAATGATACTACAAACAACATGTCCTGCTCTGCTACACAGTAAAAGCCTTCAAGCAATAATTCTATGCCTTCAAGCCTTCTGTGTTATGGCACACTCTGATAATAAAATGCATATTATTGGCAGGTGTTACGAATGGTAGAAAAATACCATGCTGTGGTTGGTTGAGCAGCTGATGGATGGAGGCCTTCCGGGCTAGTAAGAAGTCAGCCAGGGCCTGGCGTGGTGAGCTGTCCTCCAGCAGCATGGTGGACACCAGGGCCTCAGCGATGGCCTGGTCGGACACCGCGCGGCCCCGCAGCAGAGACCTGCTGTCCAGGAGAATGACGGACCTGCGAGAAGACAGACTAGTTACAGACCTATGATTTAGCTTTTACTAACCGGATCCAGTTGTGGTCTACAGCGTGTGGATCCATCACCAATTCTTTCAGTTCTGAGGCCTGGAAGTTTTCCATTAGAATCACTAGTCAAAAAGCAGGAATTCTACTTGGTGACACGAGTAATAAAACATCCAGTACCTGAAGTGACCGGTGGTGGCTACCTGCCGGATCAGAATGGGGAAGCGGGCCAGGACGGGGCTGTAATGGCCCCCCGTAGCGGCCTCCAGGTGCAGCAGACTGTGCAGGTGGCAACACAGCAGGTAGAGCTGGGTGGCCTGGAGGTACTGGGACGCCTCCATGGCGCTCCAGATGCGCTCTGGGATCTCCAGGAGGAGCTTGATCTGAGAGGCCATGGTGTAGAACTTCTCCTGCCACTGCATCTGGCTCTACAACAGAATGACACACAGACACATTGCATATTTATATGTAATAGACTTTAGACAATGTGTGTATTTGACAGAGACAAGCGATGATATAAGGATAATAAGTATACAAACACCAGACAATGTAGTGACAGTGATATTATGATGTATTAAGATGTGTGTGAATTAATGTCAGATCATATATGCAATACCATCTTCAAAGTTGATTGTGGTTTAAACTTCGTGCATTCCATTATCTCCATTATAAAGATATGTCCCAAATTTTCATTAAAAAATATTATAATTATAATGTTCTCCTGTGTGTCAGTACTAATACACATCTATCAGAACACATATTCAGGTAGTTTACAAATCAACAGGGTCTTCAGGTAAATTCGGCATACAGGTGATCCACCGGCAGCACTTCATTTCAATAAAGTTTTGCATTTGTTATCTGGCTCAGGCAGTTTAGCTACTGTGTGTTTTGGCTCAAAAGAGGTGTGGACATTTCTAAAAGTAAGGATTGGATTGACAGATATGATTTAATCAGCAATCTTTTTTATGCCGAATTGTTTAGCACCTTTCTTTTAGTTGAAGTAAGTGTTAAGTGATGTTATAATTGGGGGGTATGTATGCATATAACTCATATAATCATGAATTGCCATATTTTTAAATGAAGTTTGGTGCAAAAGTAAGGATTGGATTAAGAAATATGATTTAATCAGCAATCTTTTTTATGCCGAATTGGTCAGCACCTTTCTTTGAGTCTGAGTAAGTGTTAAGTCATGTTATAATTGGGGGGTATGTATGCATATAACTAATATAATAATGAATTGCCACATTTTTAAATGAAGTTCGGTTGACGCAGGCTTAGAGCTACAACAACAACAGTGGTTAGGTAGAGGTTCACCTCCTGTCTGGAGCTGGTCACGCTGGCTCTGCCTTGCTTCAGCTTGTGGCAGTACTGGTGCATGTCCTGGATGGACAGGACTACGCTCTCCGAGCACTGCCTCATCTCTCCGATGGTGTCGGCGGCGTCGATCAGGTCCCGGTAGCGCTCACCGACCATCTGCCTCAGCTCCTCCTTCTTCTGCTCGATCTCCCCGCGGACCTTGTGCTCGACCCGGCGGATCTCCGCGGTGTTGTACCGCTCGAAGAGAGCCGCCGGGTCCCTGATCTCCGAGACCCGGATAGACAGAGCAGGATCCTCGGCCATCGCTCCTCCAAAACAACTTCAGCTGTTCCAGGAGATTTAACCCGGAAGGGAGAACAGGAGTGAACTTCCTGCTGCCTCCACGTAGGCTGAAATGTGACCACGACTGATTGGTCATCAGAGCTGTCTGTCAGGGAACATTTCCGGTTAGGTTAGGAGCCGCCTACCCACACTGCTGAGCCAATCAAATCATCCCAAAATGTATGCTGATAATAATAATAATAATAATAATAATAATAATAATAATAATAATAATGATATTATTATTATTATTATTATTATTATTATTATTATTATTATTATTATTATTATTATTATTGTTACAATGATTTGTACCACAGATTCCTGATCCAGCGGACTATTGTCTGCCAAAAATAATAACAAAGGTATAGGTCATTTATTTCAGAGTGATATTGTTTGTGTGCCTTATGTTGTCAACTACTGGAACAACCTTTTAAAAGACCTCAAGTGGAAGAACATCTGGACTCTACCCTATAAGTATCTTTTGACAAACAAATTAAGAGAAGTATCCTTTAAAATCCTTCACAGATATTATCCAGCAAGTCATTATCTTGTTAAGTTTAAACAGGACATCAATGTAAACTGTTCATTCTGTGATGTTACTCCCAGAAACTCTTCTTCATCTATTCTGGCACTGTGACCATAGCAAAAGGCTGTGGAAGGACTTGAGTAGATTCATTATTGATAATATTGATTATCAATAATGTTTACCTGATTTTATTCTATGTCTAGAGAATGTCTTGTTTGATTTCCATAAAGGTAACAGTAAAATAAATTAAAATTATATCATTAATCTGATTATTCTCTTATAGCTAAATTTCATATACATAAATCCAAATTTAGTAAATCTAAACCTTCATTTTTTTTTGTATTTGAACATGAAACCCAACAATACATTAGATTGATTCTCTCCTCTGGAAACAAAAAAAGCTATTAAGAGGGTAACTTTATGCACCTCCTTTAATATATTTATCTAAATGTTTATTTCCCCAGGCTTTGTGCATGTATAATGTTTATCCCCTGGCATCTGTTATTTTGTCTTGTTGTTCTTCTAATAGATTTGCACATCTCTTTGTAATTAGACCGGTATGTCCGGTTAGTGAACTAAAGAAAAGAGAAAAAAAAAGAAAAAAACAGAAGACCGTTTGTTGTGAATGCAACATGATGAGGAAGGTGACGTCAGCTCCAGTCAGTGCGTCGGTGTGAAGGGCAGCAGGTGCGTCAGGTAGACCTTCATACCCGGAAGGAAAGACTTTAAAGCAGCCACTCCGTTAACAGGTAAGCAACTAAACGCCTAATAACACACGGTATAGTGTAGAATGACTATTTAGATGTATTTGTACATTAAAATGTTGTTAGTTTTATCAGATTTAATCTGTAAAAGCTTCTGAATGAATGACTACTAGACTCTATAACTAATGTACTAATGATATAATGAGTTATATGCCTGGTTACCAGTCAACACAACATGAAGCGCATTGATGGATTTATGATATAGCAAGACACAGACATATGAAGCCTATAGATGTGGAGTAAGAAAGTGTTTAGAGGTGTATTTCACTGTGCTCCTGTGGTATGTGTTGCTGCTCAGTGATTCTTAACTAGGGGTCCTAGAGGGAGATCCAGGGTGTCCCCAGAAATATGGGGGATACTGGTGGTTTTTCATTATTTAATTTACGATATAGGACTCATAAGAGTGTCTATTCTGATCACAGGTTTTACTTCCTCCAGTTATCTCCTCAACTGTAGTTGACAACTATAGAATTCTGGTCTTAATCATATCAATCATATCATCAATCATATCTAACAACCAAATTCTTTTTAGATGGAGGTCCCTGAAAATAAAATAGAGGCAGGGCCGGCTCAAGGCAAAGGCCATATAGGCGGTTGCCTAGGGCTACACCTCCTGGGGGGGCACTGGTCGCCCTATAAAAAAATAATAATAATAATTTAAAAAAATATATATATATATATATTATATATATATATATATATATATATATATATATAATATATAATGATTATTAATTATATAATTAAAATAAGCATAATTATAATATTGCGCCCTTCCTCATTTTCTGTATTGAGGTAACAAATGAACAAATTATGAAAGAAAGAAAGAAAGAAAGAATGAAAGAAATACACTTCTCACCCCTGTAACTCTCATACTTCTTCATCTGCCCAATATCAGGGACCAACTGTTTATTTATATTATAATAAATACAGTTATTTATGAAAATAAAAATCTTAGTTTTTGTCTTAAAACCATGGTGATGTCTGATGTGTGTTGCGGTTTACAGGATTATAGGGTTCAGGTTCCAACCCAAGAGCGACTCCCTTAATCAAACAACATTTGACCCCACAGGTATGTTCATGCAGAATGTCCTACAATACGTTTTTTCTTTTTTTTTTCTGATGAGCCACTGTTCACTACAGAATATATATTCACAAGTCTGTTCCAAAGTCGAAACATCTAGAGGTTCCCATCCTATATCACCACTGAGAGACAAAACTGGTGTACAGTCGAATAACATTTTATATCGATCGTGGCCTCATTAGTGTCCTCTGCTCTAAAGGTTCCAATAAACTCACAGTACCTATCGATATGATTTCAGATTGGATTCATTTGTTTTTTTTACCACATAGCTGCTGTCTTTTCCACGTTCAAATAACAATGCATCACGATTCAAGATGAACTTTATTGTCATTCATGCTATTTACATGGCAAGTGCATAGCAGAATGAAATTATGTTGCATCTGGCTCCCAAGTGTAATAAAAAAAAAGTGCTAACAAGAGTAAATGTAAGAAGTTAATAAAGTTAATAATCAATGTTGTTCTGTGTCAATCCAAACTTGAGCTGTGAGCTCAGTGCTGCTTTCTGTGTGTGTTTCCGTGTGCAGACAGAGCAGAGCGATGGAGCCGAGAGACCTGCAGCAGGAGTTGGTGGATAAGTTCAACCATGTGCTCTCCAGACAGCACTTGTTCCAGTCTGACTGGGACATCGCCTCTTTTGCAGTCTTCTTCATCTTCATTGGTGAGTGGAGTTAGAGAACTGGATTTTAGAGGCAAGGACGTTCTATAACACTCCATCAGGGTCCATATTCATAAACTAAACTAAATATAATATACAACTAAACATTTTTTTTTTTTACTGAGGGCAAATGCTAAATATAAATGGAAGCAACATTCCCCACTACCCCTCTCCATCAACCCAGACCCCCACCCCTGATCAGCAATTAACAGAATTAAGAGTACTACAAAAATATATCCAACATAAAAAGCAGATTGAGCAGGACTAATACAAGAAAAGTAGAAACACAAACATCTGTACAAAAAGTACAGTAGGAAGTAGAACGTAGCTCTAAATCCTCTCGATATTAATGATTTTTTTTAATGAGGTTTATCTATGTGTTTTCAGGTATGATTCTGCTGCTGGTCATCCTGGTCCTCATCCGCTGCTGCTGCTGCTGCTGCTGTGATGACGAGAAGGTGAACTCACACATATGAGAGCTGAAGGAAAACACACACACACACACACACACACACACACACACACACGTAGTGAGGTGCTGACTCAAAGGCAGAAATTAAAGAAAAAATGGGAAAGCTGAACAATCAGAGCTGCGATGCAATCTGACATTGTTTTAAGTCTGTTACTCGTCTCTTTAATGTGACATTTTTAGGATTTTTTCAAACTTTTTGCTGTTTTGTTTTTAAGTCTTATACTGCCATCTCGGCCCCTTGGAAAAGAGTTTTTTAAATTGCAACGGTTACCATCCCTGCTAAATAACGGCTAAAGGTGCTAAACGCGAAATTCAGAGCATTTTGTATTGCCTCTCAATGGCTCTCAACATGGCGACGGCTGAGCTGGTGGCTCGCAGTTAATGATGCTAACAGCGCACAGTGCAAACATCGGTAACAATGCTGACAGAACAGTAATCCCGTTCCACGGAACTAAGAACCTTTTGAGGACCAGGGTCTAAATTTAGTCCCGGGGACATTTTCCCGGTTGGGGGGGTAGTAATTTCTGAAAGCAGCAGTAAATATCGTCACAGTGAGATAAAATGTTTTTTTTTTTATCACGCACGGCCGGCCCGGCTATGTAAACACAGCACAGAGAAACTCAGATTCCAATTCACACAGAGGGAGAGAGACTTCATTCTCTGCTCAGGTAGACATTACTCCTCTATATCTTTACATAGACAATAGTTGTTGATGGTATATTCATGCTCTGAATGTCAGATAGAGAACGTTTAAATAAAAGAAATGGTTGTAAAGATTGATGTTTGGGCACACTTACCTTAACTAACATGTCATATTAACCAGGACAGATCAGATTCAGAGCTCCGAGCAATCAGCTTGAAAGACATGTCAGAAGCCTATGCACAAAACCACTCCCTATTTATTAAATAGTGTGCAGTATTTAACCCTCCATCCCTGTTATTTGAATGTCCGCATTTGGAATGCAAATTTATATAGTGCGTCAAAATTCCCTCAATGGAACAAAAAAGTTAAGGTCCATGGCACGTACACTACTTTTTGCTCTCACCTCATCATCCCGTATGTATGGAAGACAGGACCATTCTTAAATGTATTCCTGGCGTCCTTATTGCAGACGTTTAACCACCTTACAGAGAGAGAGAGAGAGAGATCCTGTCATGTAGTGAAATGAACTGAAATTGAGCAGAGGTCATTTAGGACCATGTACTCTGATGATGATGATAGTGCTTTATGCTTCCTCAACAGCCCCGGAGACGGAAGGTCGGCGTGGAGAACATGGCTCTGGAGCCCTGACGGCTCAACTGCACTCATCAAGTATTGTGAAGGTTGATGAAGCCAGAAGAGTCTTACTAATAACTTTTGTGCCAAAGCTTTGATTTTACTGTCACCAGTCTGTTAGCAAATTTAGTCCACTTGCACATAGAATGAATCGTTGCTCACGAGTCCTTCACTACCCAGTTATAGAAATCTAACACACGTGATCTTTTTGACTGTTTTTGTCACTGCTGTGTGGGGTTTGTCGCTAGGATACCACCGAGGAGCTGGAACACTCAGCATACCTCTGTAGATTTGCATGTCACTTCCTCTTATTTTGTTTGTTGAAAGAAATTTGTTTTACTTAGTAATAAATATATAAATAATAAACATGTCAACGTTGCTTTATTTAATGTATCGGTTTATTTCTTCTCATCATGACTATGTTCATTTATGGAGTCCTTGTTCTAGCAAACAGACACAATGACATTTGTAGAGGACAAAGTACGCAGAATCACATGAGGGCATAAATCAGGAGGTAGATGTGTTTGTGTTTACAGACTGGATCACGCAGGGCTGTAAACTGATGCTGCCCTGCTCTCTCTCTGTCTGTAATCTGTCACTCCTTTAGGAAAGCTAGAGTCGTGTTTCAACACAACATACAGATCCCAACTTTAAGATGTCACGTCATTTCACTTCACTGCTCTGTTCACTCTTTTAGACAAAGTCCTTCCTTGTCAATTCACCAGCATGTTTGTGTGCAGAGAGATCATTAACTCGTGCTCACTGCCCTGGAGAAATGCATCCCATTGTTGTTTTCAGAATAATGTAAAGCATTACTCTGCATCTGCCCAACTTACAGGTATAACATGTAACACACAACATTCAAAGTTGGAGAGAGAGAGAGAACAGCTATGGTCGAGTGAGCTATAGAGTGAATGAGGAGAGGGAGCGGCGTTAGTGAGAACAAAGCACTGAATCAGAGAAATAAAATGTTATTGCTTAGGGATACCGATACCAGTATCGGGTCCGATACTGTGCTCTTGTACTCGTACTCGCAAAATGGCTCTGATACAACGGCACCGATACCACTTTACAGCAGTGTGACGCTAACCTCTCGTCACCATCTTTCGGGTCCTCACGCTCCACCTCCCCTGCGGTGCGAGACGGGCTGGTGGTGCGCCCGACCCCGCTGGGCCGGGATCCCACCTCAGCTGGCGCGTGCCAGCCCTCACTTTCATTGTGCCACGGGGTTTTGCTTGCACCCTCTGACTCGTGCGTGCGTTAGACTCCTTGGTCCGTGTTTCAAGACGGGTCGGGTGGGTTGCCGACATCGCCGCAGACCCCTGGCGCCTTTTACGTAGGCAGCGGCACGACGCGGTCGACAGTCACACCGGGAGCAGGGGGCCCCGTCCCTCCCCGGTGGGGAGAGAGGGGCGCAGCGAGCCCTTTGTCCACGGTGCGGCGAGGTTCAGGCGGGGAGCACTGGAAAGCTGCGGCCACGAGCCACTTTCGCCCCGAGCCTTTCCAAGCCGACCTAAAGCCGGTCGCGGCGCACCGCCACGTATGCAGGACTCCCCAGCCTGCCGTGTGTCGCTCACACCCTCAAGCTGGCTGTTAACAAGGGTTTTTTGGCACAGAGAAGTACTCGTATCGGTACTCGGTATCGGCGAGTACCCAAATGTAAGTACTTGTACATGGTCTGAAAAAAAGTTGTATCGGTGCATCCCTATTATTGCTGAAGCCCAGAAATGTCCCGAACACAGCAAAAATAACAAGAAAAGAGAAAATCCTGCAGGATCTCTGCGGATACAGACACCACCACACACTTCTAGTGGAGCAGAAGTGATGATTGAGAGGGATTTATTTAGAATCCGTCTATAAATAGTTGCTTTTTTTTTTAATACCTTTAAAACTAGAATTACCACCTCATGGTTGTACGCCTTCGCCAACCGGTCTAGTGTCAGTTTACATCCACGTCTGTCCAAAATGTCAACACTTCATAATTTCATCCTGTTAGACATTTGTGTGAAATTATCACAATTAGCATATGAAGCCCCAAAGTGTTCAATATTGAATAAATAATGCTAATAAAAATGCTGCTGACACATGCATCATTATTCACACACACAGCGTGAACAGTTTAATGAGACATCTTTATATATATAGCTTCACTGCAGCAGACAGCAAGGGAAGGTCAACAGGGACAGAATATTGTTTAGAATATTTTTATTGCACAGATGTCAGATAAATAATTTCCACATTTTATATGATAAGCAGCTATTTTTTAAAATAGATTAACACTTATTGGAATGAAGTCATTTGTTCATGATTGGATTAGTGTTTGGTTCACAGGGAATCAACAACACAAGTGCAAAACGTGTTTAAATAAATAGAAACGTAGAGCAGACAAACACTTGAAATCAGCATGACATGACAAGTAGCTTATCATTTAGACATACAGTATCCATGCAGTTACAAACAGGGTATGTGAGCTCTGTCATTTCCACCAAATGGGGCAATAAACAATAACAAAAAAACAGCAAAAAAAAAGAAAACAAAGCAGTAGCCCAGCTCCAATGTCCACCCTAATGCCACGTTTATGTCATATCGTCATATTCAAACTTGTGATAAGCACTCGTGTAAAAAGCTCCGATATATCCAACTTGGCACTTAAAGGCGCAGTGTGCAGGATTTCAGGGGATCTACAGTATTAGCAGAAATGGAATTTAATATTCATAACTATGATTTCATTAGTGTATAATCACCTGAAACTATGAATCGTGTTTTCGTTAGCTTAGAATGAGCTGTTTATATCTACACAGGGAGCGGGTCCTCTTCACGGAGTCCGCCATGTTTCTACAGTAGCCCAGAACGGACAAACCAAACACGTGATTTTACGTTACCCGAAGGCCACCGTAGTTCTGCAACAAGCTTGGAAAGGGAGTGTTGAGCAGAGGGGTATCCAGTTGGTTACAATCTGCAACCTCACCACTAGATGACACAAAATCCTACACACTGGACCTTTAATAATACGGACGTGCGTGAAAACCAAATTTTAAAACCCAAATGTAATGGATATGGTGTTATGTTGTCAATTACGGAAGGGCGGACATAGGAACTGGTCCACAAACAGATGACCGTCCAGTATCATCTGACACCAGCATGTTGGCATTCCTTAAAAGATCACAGTGGGAAATGCTTTCCTAATACTACTGATCTCCTCACAGCTAAGACTTTTTGTCCCTGCAACAAATACTGTTGCATTCCCCATAAACTGTGCTTTAAACTTGAATTTACATATAGTGAGCATGATTATGGAATTAGTGAAACTGAAATAAATTCTCAGATTAAAGGCTTTTTTCTAAAAGCAGTGAGTAGTGTCATCTAGGGGATCGTGTCCAGATACAGCAGGTGGATGTACAGTTGATGCACAGAATAAAGGATTACTCCAGTGATTTTGCACTTCCATAAAGTTACGGGATTTACAACAGACAGATTACATAAGAATGGCCAAAACTGACTTTTAGTTCCTAATAAAAGGTCCAACACACTCTAACACATTCCATAGTGCAACTCAACAATATCGCTCGTTATGCCAGGATCAGACTACACAATATTTTTGACGGTTACGACGGTACACAATGTCAAATTAGACGATTGAGAGTCATAAATTCTTGTTGTGACTTGGCCGCGACACATGACAGACTACACGTCGGTCCCCTGTTCCGACAATACATGGTCTCCCGGCTTGATATACAGGCTTACCGGGGCTCAAGCCCGACCATGTAAAGGGGCCCACGAGGCTCCGGGGGAAAACAATAAAAATATAATTCACAGGGAGAAGCGAAAGCGGGCTCGCAAAGGGATGCTCCATGCGCAAAGACGCAACGGCGGTGGAGTTTTTTTACTCCGACACAATCAGATTGAATATCCTACCGCGAGGTCCGGCAGCAGTTGCGCTGGGAAGGTCCGATGACATCATTCTGCATAATAAGTAGCCATGTGCTTCTGTTTACAGCTGTGTGCGTCCGTGCTCAGCCGGTCAAATTCAGACGTGATGGAACACGTTGTGGAAAGCAAAAAAAATAAAAAATTAAACATGCTAGTAGACTTTCTGTCGGGACATCGAAAAGGCGTCCCAGACGCGGCATCGGTTTTCGTATACTATGACGCACTACACGAGATAAAACGATCGATTGTCACACACGACACTCATTTATCGTTCCCGTTCTGGGCAGATCTGAACACAGCAATTGTACTCGAGCGCGGACCGCACCGAGACTGTTTAGTAGAGGAAGCGGTCTCAGTCCGGGTCACACAAATGAATTCTCAAGCGGTTCGTTTGTGTTGGGAATGTGATCCGATCTCAATCTTACCCAACTACAAAGGCATACTCTGCAAGTTTGACATACAGTACATGGCTCCCGTAGCCAGGTGAGCTTTGCATTCTGGGATGCAAATGAGTGAAATCAAGTGTTGTTAGCAGCTGACTGCCCTGGACCAGCAACTAGGTACATTGCCTTCTTGATATGTGGGCAGACCTTCCTCCTCCTACGTTTACTTTCTGACATATCTAACCAATGAGCGGTGAGAATGTTCTCACTTCAATTTTTTTCTGTTTGAAAAAAAACCCCAAACACAACAATTCACCAACTCATCCAGTGATTCGGACCTGAGCCAACCAGTGATCCTTTTGACAACACCCCCAGAGAATACTCATGTGATGTCACTTGAGTTATTACCATGACTACAAAACTGACTTTGACGTGTAAAATTGGTGGAGTGCTGTTATAGTGCCGTTATTCTGAGGGAACTCAGCGTCTTTCAGAAAGAAAACCAACGTGTGACCACTGTGACCTCTTAGTACTGCTTCGTCTCCCAACCCTGAGTGCACAAATTAAGTGATCCACACAACGACACGGCTCAGATGATAACTTTGGGGATAAGAACCAGATAAATACTCGGTAAGTACTAAGTTGCTTGAACGTAACAAATAATTAAAAATAAATTCTAATAACAAATCAGCAACATTCATTCATTCATTGAGAAGTTCAAGTCAGTGCTGTGAGATGCAACATACACACACACACACACATACACATACATACACACACACATCAGAGGGATGTCAGTCAGCTGGGCTGACACAACTGGGAATATTCATATCTCTCGGGCTTTGATTGGCTCCTTCAGCTAATCATGCAACACTTGGAACTGAAAGACTGGATGATAAATAAATATACAGTGTATATATATATATATTTATACAAAACAAATAGAACCCTTCCCAGGATGTCCCTTACACTTGTGTGGTTGGTTTGGGTCAGCGCGATCTCTAGAGGATGGACGGGAGGTGGGTTAGAAAGGTCTGTAGTTCCAGAAACTGGAGAAGACGGATATCTGCAGGGATGGGAGGGCAGGAGAGGATTAGTTACATTTACATACATGCAAAGTCAATTTTCTACCAATCAACTGGTCAAAGCTTAAATAAACCTGTTTAGCCATATACAACAACAACACCACACTCACCATTGATGGCACCACTGTTTCCCCCTCCTCCCAGGCACGCAACCTCAGTGTTCTATTTGATCCCACCCTCTCCCTTGAGCCCCACACCCGCCTAGTTGTCAGAATCTCCTTCTATCACCTGCGCATTATCGCTAAGATCAGACCCTCTCTCGCACGCCCTGCTGCCGAGAGGCTTATCCACGCCTTCATCTCCTCCTGCCTCGACTACTGCAACTCTCCTGTACGGCATAAGCACTACCTCCATCAATAGACTCCAACTGGTCCAGGACGCAGCTGCCCGACTCCTAACTCACATCAAATCATGGCACCACATCACCCCTAAAAGTCCTAAAAGACCGCCACTGGCTCCGAGTGTAGTGATTTCCTTTTTGGTGAATATAGGCCACCGTACCTTGCATGTGTATCTAAGGCAATGCTAGTGAATGTATGAAAAAAAAGACTTTGGGGTAGAAGTTAACTACGACTCCCAAGGTACATTTCAGCAAGAAACATCCAATTTTGAAAAATCCTGTTGATAAAAGGGATCCTGATAAAACCCCCTAATAATAACCCTTCAACAATCTGCAGCTGAAATCAAGTCACTTTTAATTTCTTGGTCAGTTTTGGATGAATTCAGCAACTGTAACGCTGTCTTTTGTTCCCAGTTGCAACAACGAAGGAACATTTGAAATGGGAGTACAGAGTGAGGAAAAACAGTTGTGGGAACAGCCGCCCCTCTGACTTCACAACTGCTCTCAACTGCTCACTGCTCACAACTCCAATGTTAATATTAAAAAAATGATTGATTAGTGCAGCTTTAAGAAGTCGTGTCACTTCAAGATTTGTCGAGTGAGAATGTAACGCTCAGAGAGACACCCACCTTGTCCTTGAGCTGCTGACAGAGCTGCAGCGAGATGGTGAAGAATACCAGCGTATCGTTAAGCCAGGGCACCACACACTCCACCTTGTGAACGTGGCTCACCTCAAACCGGTTGTGGTTGAGCTCGCTGTGGAGGAAAGAGACGTTAAAGGGGCCTCAGAGATACACCTGCTAAATGTGCTACAGTCCCTAAAAGAATGTAGGAGTATTTCTATTGTATTTCTATTATAATAGGGGTGTAACGCTTCATCTACTACATCGATGTATCGATTTATATTCCTACGATCCAACTACATCGATAGGTACTCGGCAAGTTGTCCTTCATGGGGGACGTATATCGATTTAAAATCGATTTGCGAGGTAAATAATTGTATTGATACTAAGAATTTGCACCTTGTTTTTAAGCAGGACAAACGTCATATGGATGTATATTGTAGCACTTTTAATAGTAAATAAATGTTGATCGTTACTCCGGTTCGCTCTCCCTGGGTATGACGTCATCGACGTGCGCCAGCAGCAGCGATCTCAGAAAGACGACAACAAAACGAAGCGTGGCCGATGGCGAGAAAGAGCCAGACGAGCGAGAGGTTTTCATGTTTGAGGTTCAGCGTGTTGAAACATTTTTGCTATTGCAAAAGAGGGTGATGTCCTTATTATAAATTGCTCGCTGTTTGCAGAATATTGCACTGCCTTGTATCTTGAGAACTGAAGCAGCGGGTCCTGAAGTTGCACATTTGTATTATTTTCAAATAAAAGGTGTATGTATTTGCCTTTAATCTTTGTGTTTACTTGTTTATATCTATAATTAATTTGTATCGATTTCAAATCATTGAATCGTATCGTGTCGTATCGTATCGCTCTAGATGAGATCTGAATCATAGAAAGTGATATGTATCGTATCTTTGTAAAAACGTACCTTTAAACCCCTATATCATAAGTAATTCTCTTTTTCTTTTCATTAACTATATATATCACTATTTCTTTTAATGTATTCATTATATGTATACAGACAGACAGACAGACAGACAGACAGACTTACAACATTGCTCCTGGGTTGTGCAACACTGAGCTTCCAGCTGGCTTGAAATTCTACCAAGATGAGAGACAAACAGTGAAGCATCAGTCGAACCATGACGCTGTGTGAGGCTTCATATAGTGTTGCAGAGCCACGACGATGTTCTAACCTTAGTGGTGTTGGGAGGCAGCACGTGAAGCTGGTAGACGGTCAGGCACAGTTTGCTCAAGTTGATGTAAAAGTTCACCATCACATCCCCAGGCATGGGAGGAGTGAACATTTTCTAGTGATGGAGGGAGACAAAACAGAACGGAGTGAGCAGAGGAATATGGAACAATGATGTCTTCTTTAGGTGTGTGTCATGTAGTTCGTCCACCAGAGAGCACTGTCAAATGTCCCCCTCAGTAATTATTACACTACATGGCCCAAACTTATGTGGACACGCTAATGTTGCACCCATGCTTGCTGCTATATCAGCCTCCGCTCTTCTGGTTTCAGTCTTTCCGTCAGATGCTGGAACATGGCAGCAGGGAGTACGGGATTTGCTCCCATTCAGACACCTCTACCTCCAACCGTCTGAGAATAACTAATAATAATTCATGTTGAATATGAATACTGTTGTGGGATTATTCCTTATTTCATTGGCTATTTGGGGATTTATACATTATAATTCTATATAAAAGATTTAAAAACGAAGCACTCGAATAGTGATTTGGAGGTCGAATACCATGGCAACGGTCGCAGCTTCAGTGCATTCGGGTCGGCCCTACATAAATGATCAATGCAAAGCACCTCGTGAATGTTTCTATATATCAATGATCCTGCTGATCAGCGGTTCTTTACGGTGAAACACGGCGACTACCAATAGGAAGACACAGACACAGATGGAGGTGCTTGTGGGTGAGATGCTCCCTGAACACCCTCCTAATTCTTCCATCCACGTAGTCCTCACAGTGCCAGTGCATCCATCATGCAGCATTACAGGTGTCACTCTCCGCGATATTGATATGTTTACAGCAATCAGACTGATCGCTTCATAACTTGCCCAAAAAACCCCCAAAAAAACGCAGTGTGTCTCTGTAGGCAACAAAGCGCACTGGAGACACGGCGGTGTGATTGTTCGATCGGATGCTTGTTTTCAGTTTGTCTATTTTTACTGTATCAGTCCCTATCAAATAAGCCATAAATAAATAAATAAAGTCATGTCTACTTGATGATTTATGCACAGTATTGGACATTATTGAAAACAGTTGACGCTCTGTTCTGTAATTCTTTAATGCTATTTGATGTTATCTTGGATTTCCACATACTGATGATGATAATTTCATCAGCTGCGTGCGCTCTACAGCTGACCATGAGTCAGCGCTCCGGGGGTGGAGGGAATGTGATGGTGAGACGGCGCTGATGAAATATTGAGCGGAGTTTGATTTGAGTTGGCTAATACCTTTCAAATTTGCTTATGGAATAGTTATGGCTCAGCAGCACAAATAACACTGCTGGGTCGAATGTTCATGATAAGGTGGATTTATAAGTAACGTGTGATATGAAGTGAAATTAAATGTGCATCGCAGTTTGTTGCGTATGGGGCTGCGTAGCCGCAGACCGGTCAGGGTGCCCGTGTTGACCCGTGTCCACCGCCTACAATGCGCCTACAATGCGCCTACAATGCGCCTACAATGGGCACGTGAGCGTCAGAACTGAACCACGGATCAATGGAAGAAGGTGGCCCGGTCTGATGAATCACGTTTTCTTTTACATCATGTGGATGGCAACGAGTTGGAGGTGTTGACTCGGCCTCCGAATTCTCCAGGTCACGATCCGATGGAGCATCTGTGGGATGTGCTGGACAAACAAGTCCGATCCACGGAGGCCCCACCTCGCAACTTATACAGGACTTAAAGGATCTGCTACTGACGGCTTGGTGCCAGATACCACAGCAGACCTTCAGAGGTCTAGTGGAGTCCATGCCTCGACAGGTCAGGGCTGTTTTGACGGCAAAAAGGGGACCTACTCAATATTAGGCAGGTGGTCATCATGTTATGGCTGATTGATATATTGTTCATCTTCATTATCGGATTTTATCAAAACGATTTCTGCCTCAAAAATCCATCATCAGTCATACTCTGCTCCTTAATGTATTAAAGCAGTGTGTGTGTGTGTATGTGTGTGTGTGTGTGTGTGTGTGTGTCCTGTACCATCAGACCACTGGTGGCCAGCTCAGGCAGCGTCATGGAGGCCGGGGTGGTGAGGCGGTTCCGTGCTCTCGTCAGCTGGAGCATCACGCCGTCCATGAGCTAAATGGCAGTAATAGAGACACAGTGAAACACTGTGGGGTGTGATCCACGTTCAGCTCTGTACTGACTGGAACGGGGCGTGGCTGCCATGAGAAACAGAGGACAGACCTTATTAACCTCAGCGCCAGTCTTGAAGTGGTAGCTGTCATCCCGGCCGCCAAGCAGCAGGAGGGCCTGGTTCACGTGGTTCCTGGCGTCCTGGATCTGATGGATGAACGGAGACGCGAGAGAGGTGAGAACTGTGAGAGGGATGAGTGAGCATTTATACAATTTGCATACAAAAAAAATAACATTTTATATTTAAAGCCAAGATAAGAGAGTATGCCAGACTGTATAAGACATCAGTTATCAATAGACATGGTGAAATGGGCTAAAAGTTGGGTGAGCATTCCTATGGAAGCCCCGTATTCATGCTAGATGACGTTTTGACCTCTCATCAGGCCCTGAAGGACGTATCAGACACCATTCTCTAACCCTGACCTTTAAATCCTACTCTTACCGAAGCAAAGAGCCGTCACTCAGCTGCCCAGTCAGGCCTTATATCTACATCATATCTGCTGAAGCCCGGTTGGCCACCAACTAACATCATCAGCTAACAACATGCTTTCTAACAACAACCAGTGGCCAACATGCTAGTAAAAATGTAATCTGACGGCTGATGACATCATTAATCTGATTACTATAGTTAATTTTGCTATTGTTACAGTGCACAACTGAGCTTCTTGTAAATGAAGGACTTCCACACAGTGAGTGCTTGTATTCGGTCGTGTCTAGAAGGTAACCCACAAGTTGCAAAAACGTGAAAACTCTTGCGAGACTCGTTGCCCCGGCGACAACCCATCCTAACATTAATCATTCATGGTCAAGGCCCAACCTTTCTGTCATTTTAGGTAGTTCTTATCACGCTGATGGATGTTCAAGTGTTCATTCTTCTGATAAATTTGGTTTTAATTTGTTATTTAATGCTATATACAGTTAGGGGGGGGGGTGTGACGTCATGATTGACAGCTGCTCTGAGTGAAGTAGTCGCAGCTGGAGGCTCTGAAATTCTGTCACGACTCAGTTAATCTTTTAAATCTAAAAATTAGGGAAATGTGTCGTGCCAAAAAGACACAGACTGTGATACAATATATTACATTTCTAATGTAATGATTAAACTGCATCATAGCTAACATAGTTTCACACTATGTTCAATTGTTCTATCTTTGTACGGTGTCCTTGGGTGTCCTGAAAGGCACCACCAAATAATATGTATTATTATTATTCTTCATTGTTCTGGTGGCATTCCACCTAGCACACTGTACCTGCTGCAGTTTCCACAGCTTGTCCTCTCTGAACTGAAAGTGTAACACTTGGCTGCTCTTTGCAACCTTCAGGTTTATGTCCTGTTAAGAAAAGCAAAACATTAACCAAGGTTTTTTTTTTTTTCCATTTATCTTAAATCAATGTTTCATTTTCACACGAGGGGAATACGGCCTCAATGAGAACGAGGCAAACTCACGGCCTGGGTCAGAGCCTCTCCCTGCAGAGTCAGCACCCCCTTCACTTGATCCATGCTGCAAAACACCACATCACATTTGGATTTCAACATCATCATCAGAGGAACATTAGGAAAGACAGATTCTGGCAAGGGAAGGTTTTTACAGCGAGTGGAGGAGGAGGGCACCTAATCGGACAGATTACAACACGGAGGAAACGGCCGATCCGTTCGCCCACAGTCACTGAGCAACTGACAGCCACTTCCTCCCACACAAGACATTGTTAAGAAACAGACAGGACCTAATTATTTCACTAAAGAGGAGTCTTTCATGCATTCTGTCCACAGTAACTGTACACCATATAAGAGTTACACTCAGAACAAAACGGTCAGAGGTGGAGTATTACGTTGAGCTGCCGAGGATGAAGTTTTCCTGTTTGAGTTGACTCTCCAGGCCCGGCACCGGCATGGAGAAACGTCTAGACGCCTCCTGTTGATGGCAGAGCAAGCTTACTATTAGAATCCGATCTCCAATCTCAGTGTTTGAGTTGACATTGTAATTGCAATTCTACACACTGAATGTTTCAGATCTATAATTCTACTTCTGGTCTGGTTACAAGGTTGAAAATCCATTACAGCTAGGACTGGGTCAATGCAATACCACTTATTGACTTTCGCTGCTGTCATATGCAGGGCCGGCTTAAAGTGGCAGTAGGCAGTATATTTTTGGCATCATTGGGCAAAAATTCTATAATAACCTTTCAGCATATTGTAATTCAAGTGTTCTGAGAGAAAATTAGACTTCTGCACCTCCTCATGGCTCTGTTTTCAGGCTTTAGAACATCTTCAACAGATCTCAACATGGCGGCGGCGTCACAAACGTTCTCATTTTACAGCTAAACAGTAACCTACAAGATGATTCTGAAAACATTTGAGCTGAGAAATAGGCATTAATGTAACAGAATATTGATTCATATTTGATCAACACTGCCTAGTTTGACCGTTTGGTCGGAGTTCGTGAGTGATTGACATGCGGCTCTCATAGTTGGCAGCTGGACAGCAGACCTCAGATCAGCTCTTACAGCTTGTTTTCCTCCGGTCTGTGAAATCTTGCAGATGCCGTTAGGAGCACCGGAGGACACAGAGGCACATGATTTTTTTCAGGTTACCCGTTTCATGTACTACTGTCAGGATATAGCGACCGTTTTATAAGAATAACTTTTTTCTTTAATTCATATTTGCTCCAATCTCGCCTACTTCAGCTTTAAGGCATGTGCCATACAGGCGTTCGCCTAGGGGGCCACCTTCTGGGGAGCGCTGGTCGCCCCTCTAAAGAAAATTAAATAAAATATAATAAAAAAATGCCAGTGGGCACCCTTCCTCATTTTCTGCATTGAGGTAACAAATGAACAAATAAAGAAAGAAATACACTTTTCACCCTCGTAAATCTCTTTCTCACACTTTTTCATCTTTCCCTGCCAACACTTTGTAGGTCTGTTAGAAACGTGAAGCTCCTCCAGACCCACAGACGACATGATACAACCATGTTCACCGGCTGAGTAGTACTGACCATTACAGGTTAACACATCTCCATGTGTAGAATTGGTGGAATGGCTCTTTAATATTGTGAGCCCTATATACAACATATACATGAGAGGTTAACTTTTACCTTGAGGACATCCTGGAGCTGCTTCAGGACAGCATGAACTTCCTCTTTAAGCAGCCAGTTGAATTCTTCCTCCTGTCAAAAAGTTAAAATAAACATTGAGCTCCTTCGGGGAAACGTCTGTGTGGATGAATACAGGAGCAGCTTCAGCTACAGACTGACACCACGGAGGACTTCCTTCCTCAGTCTCACTGCTGGACACTCACACGAACAAAGATAATCATTATGCACTGTTATCATAAGTCAAACACAACCCCCTTGCTGTTAACGTCCGTTTGTTCTGTTATCACGTCTCCTACTTGTTGTAGTTTATTTTCCATTCATACTCTACTCTACTATACTACAGTAAAGCTGTACAGTTTTTTTTCATAGCTTGCACCGTCAGTCACGTGTTGCTCTGTCATTTGTACTTTGCACCTCACTTTATTCGACAGCTATGCACACTCAGGTGACAGTTTATTGGGTGCACTGAGCTAAAAGAATGCAGTACAATAAAACAGTCCTGCAATAAACAAAGGTTCAAATGTGTGTTTGTGTTTGAGAGAGGTGTTGAAGTGGGGTAGACCCCCCCCACCCCCACAATAACAGACAGAGTTTACTATAGGTCATTTATATTTCATTACTGCAGTTTTTATTCAAAATGTCCTTATTTCTAACGTGTTTTATTGTACAATGTGATGAAAGTTTTATTCCATAATGCCATAATTTTCCCTCAGTCTTTCTCTGTCAATCCAGACAAACAGATTATTTCATTTGGATGAATCCATATGATTATTTATTTCATCATGTCTAAATATTCATTTGATTGATCACTTTGGGGTCTCCATTTGTTCACACCACGAACATTTAAAAATGGAAACATCTTTGACATCATAAAACACTTGGAATAAAGCAGCCTATTTACCATAACCCATGTCAACTTTTGATCATTAATAACCATTTAGCGAGGCATATCATAATGCTTCTGATGTCTTAATGGGGTGGTCAGTTCTTCCAGGCAGAAACTGGTTTATATTTAGTCATGTCATTACAGTAGAAAATATAGCAGAGATCAAAGGCTTAGCCTGGAATTTGTTCATCACAGTGGACATCATCTGCTTCTTGGGCCCTTTAGAGACGGTCAGTGTGAATACTTTTCATTTAAAAGCTTACTGAGAAACTGAGTTCAGTTTGTAGTAGGGCTGTGTATTGGCAAGAATCTGTCGATATGATACGTATCATGATACAGGGGTTGCGATTCAATATATTGCGATACTGTAAGTAAAGTGATATATTGTGATTTTTTTGTATCTAATTTTAGGAAAACTGTCATAGTATAAAGACACACCACTATGTGCATAAAATCTGAGTTAAAAAAAGAACAGTAGGATCTCTATTTGCATTTATGACCCCCATATGAGAACTAAGAGGACTTTAAAGGTTCCATATTGTAAAAAAGTGAGATTTCCATGTGTTTTACATTATAAAGCAGGTTTAAGTGCTATATAAATACTGTTAAACTATCAAAACGCTCAATATACGGAGAAATACACAGCCCGTATTTAGAAATTGTGCGTTTGAAACAAGCCGTTAGGATTTCTGTCCATTTGTAATGTCACAAATATACAATATTTAGACCATTACACGGTTTTAAACGTAAACAATCTAAATGTGTCCCAGTTTATTTCCTGTTGCAGTGTATGTAAATAACATCAGCTGACAGGAAGTAAACATGGACCCAAACTGTTGCCTATCAACGCCATTCCTTTGCAATTCCACTGAAATGCACTAAAACGGAGTGTTTCATACAGAGGGTAAATACAGGCATATTCAGACAGACAGTAGGAGAAAAATAATGTTGTTTTTTTTAACATTACAGCATGTAAACATGTTCTATTAGAAACTCAAAATACAAGTATGAACCTGAAAATGAGCACGATATGGGACCTTTAAGACCTTTAAACACTGCAGCCACCTTGAACTTCTAACCACTGGCGCACTTTACACTTACTTTACACTATACATCCTATATACAACTTTATAGACTGCATTTATTTACATTTATTTATTGTAAATACAACATTTATTTATTGACAGACTGTACACACTATGTTCACTCTATATCTTTTATATATCTATTTATTGTTTGTATTATTTTGTATACCTGTACCTCTCCTGTGTTTCCCTCTGGTTGCTGTTGTTGCTGCTTTGAAACCCTCCGGGGATTCATTTTAGGGGGCGGCAGTAGCTCAGTCCATAGGGACTTGGCTTGGAAACGGAAACGGAAACAAACGGTTGCCGGTTCAAGTCCCCGCATGGACCAAGTACTAAGTGTGAACTGGTAGCTGGAGAGATGCCAGTTTGCCTCTTGGGCACTGCCGAGGTGCCCTTGAGCAACCCAACTGCTCGGGGCGCCTGTCAGGGGCAGCCCCCTCGCTCTGACATCTCTCCATTAATGCGTGTATATAGGTCCTGTTTGTGCATGTGTGTGTATTTCGGGCCTCTGTGTAAAATAACAGAATGAAAAAAATGTAATGATCAATTAAGTGCCTTTCTTCTTTCTTCTTCTAATAAAGGTTCATCTTATCACCGTCCTTGTAACATCACAGCACTACCAAAGGGCACATATACACTGAGAGGGTGCATCTCTATGCAAACGATATTAAGTATTGCCTGTGTTAATCTTTTCATGTAAACCATTCCTAAAAATTGATGTTTTTGAGAATCGATACAGTATCAGAAACGGAAATATCGCAATATTCGATTTTTTCGATATTTTCCTCACAGCCTTAGTTGGTCAGTCACATGATCATGTGTAAGGATCACTCCATGCTTGGTTGTGTTACTAACATATACACAGACAGACGGACAGACAGACTGTAACATCAACATCATAGCACATACACTGAGAGGGTGCATGTCTATGCAAACAATATCAAGTATTGACTGTGTTAATCTTTTCATGTAAACTATTCATAACAAATCGAGTGTTTTTGAGAATCGATACAGTATAAAAAAAAACGAAATATCGCAATATTCGATTTTGTTCGAATATTGAATATCGAATATTTCGATTTATTTTATTTCCCTCACAGCCCTAGTTGATAGTCAGCCACATGATCATGTGTTAGGACCACTACATGCGTGGTTGTGTTACTGACACACAGACAGACAGACAGACAGACAGGCCCATAGTCAACATCGTCACAGAATGACAGTGGCAACAGCGCGAGCCCTGGCTATACAGCACCTGCATCGTAGCGCGCGGATGCACCAGCAGCTACGTCACGTTACTCACGTCCAGCTGCATTATCTTTAATATATCAGCTACAAAGGCCAACACACGATGCATTAACCGACATGACGGGTCGGTCAGTAGAGCAGCTAGCAGACACACAGACACACAGCACTGTGTTGTGTTGTGTTGTGTTGTGTCCCTGCCCACCCAGAGCAGCAGCAGCTGCAGCAGCTTACCAGCACAGCTCTCTCCACCTGACTGGCAGCCGTCATCTTGGGCAGCTCGGACAGAGATCTCTGCGAGTTGAGCATGATGATGAGCAGAAGAACACAGGATGAAAACACTGGATATAACAGGTTAAACCGCGTCCTCTTCTCGGGATGAAGCTCTCTCCTCACTGCCTGCGGGATTAGCGGAGGATCTGTTGCCTTCATGGACTGTCGGGAATAACGCAAACGCTCACATGGACGTCGCAAATCAGCAGCATATACAAACGCACCTTTGTAATCTTTAATTCCAAGCACTCATTATGCTGTATTTGCAATCTCACCTGTTCATTCTGCTATTTGGGCAAACAGCAGTCGCATGTTGCTTGTTATTGATATATATGATACGTCATGCGTTATTAATTCCGACCAAAACACACTATAATGAGGGGAACGTATTTTGCACTTTACGAGGACCAGTGAATGCAGCATTAGGTTGGTCACACGTTCACTATTAACGTGGCCCCGCCCACTCGTCCTTATTTGGTAATACAACTTCCGGCCCGCGTCACACAAACGGATGGTACTCTGCAGCGTTCAGGTGACATGGAAAATATGAAGACATTCCCCCTTCCAATACGTCCACTGTCATGCCTGTACAAATAACTGTATCAACAAGTAAACAAGTCATCTGTAGTGGTTATTAGGGTTCATAACATATTCAAGAAAGTCCGCACAATCTCAGCATATTTCAGTCTTTTTTTTCCATACATAGTGTGAATCTTTCACTCTGAGGATTTACACCGGTATGGATTATTTCAACCGTTTTTGTTTTTTTTAGGTGGAGAGCCACATTAGTTTACTTTAGCCCCTACACCAGGGGTCAGCAACCTGCTGCTCCGGAGCCACATGTGGCTCTTTAGTTCCTCTCCAGTGGCTCCCTGGGGATTTACAAAAATGGAAATGAATAACTGTCTTTTGTTTACATTTTCATTTTCATTTATCATTGTTGTAGGTCTATGGTACGACGGAGTATCAGGGTCACAAAAATAAATCTGAGAATTCAAGAATAAAAAAGTAATGATATTACAAGAATACAGTCATAATATTACGAGAATAAAGTCAGAAGTTTACAAGAAAAAGTCATAATATTATAAAGTAGTAATTTTACGTGTTATTTAATTTTTTTCTCGTAAAGTTATGACTTTATTCTCGTAATCTTACAACTTTTTTTCTCGTAAAGTTATGACTTTATTCTCGTTATATTAAGACTTTTTTCTTGTTATATTATGACTTCTGTCTCGTAATATTATGACTTTATTCTGGAAAACTTTTTTCCCTCAATGTGGCCCTAATACTCTGTAGTACATTTGCACTTTGGCCCTCACTGCATTAGACTTATATACTATATACTTAGACTATAAACTGTGTTGCCTTCATCACAATGCTCAAATGTTTTGCGGCTCCAGACAGATTTTTTATTTTTTTTTTGCCTAAATGGCTCTTTTGATAGTAAAGGTTGCTGACTCCTGCCCTACACACAGAAAGCAGCATTACCGTATTTCATAATAAAAGACAACTGAATAGAACTTCACTGGAATCAGATTTTAATGGCAAAATTAAGGTCAATTAGTTCACAACAAGTGCTTACCCAGTCTGTTGCACCACACAAGATGCATAATAAAACTTAGGCGAATTACATGGGCCCTGGGTACTTGGTTCCACTATTCGCCTAATCACATTGACCGTGGTTATGGTAGATAATCTCACATCTGTCACAGACCCGCCATTTAATATCATTTTGATAAATGTCAATATTCATTTTATGACCAGTGCCTCGAGAGCAGGCTGTGCTCTGGCTGGTGGGTGGTGCTTGATATTACCTTAGCAGATCTCAACATGGCTGCTGGGTCACAAACCTTCTCATTTTACAGCTAAACTGTACACTACAAGACGATTCTGAACACATTTGAGGAGAGAAATAGGCATTACAGTAACAGAATATTGATTCATATTTGATCAGCGCTGCCTAGTTTGACGGTTTGATCGGAGCTTGCGAGTGATTGACAGCTGCTCAGAGACGGCAAGGCTCCAGCTCGGCTCTGATTGGTCGTTTTCCTTCTGGTCTGTGAAATCTTGCAGATGCCATTAAGAGCACCGTAGGACACCCGAGGACACAGAGGAACATCATGTAGCCTACCACTTTCAAGATATAGTGATCGTTTTATAAAAATAACTTTCACTAGTCATTTTTGCTCCATTTCTCTCTGTTCGACATGGCTGGTTTACCTATTCTAGGTAATAGAAGTTGATGCGGAAATGACAGTAAAAAGGGTCAGGATCCTTCATTTACACATAAATTCAGTTTATAGACTATTGTAAACTTTGTTGTGATGGTTTGACATTTTAAAAAAAATGGGTCCCAAGAAAAACAGTTTGGGAAATACTGCACTAGAGCACCAAATGTGGATTAATCCACTGCTGAAAATAGTCCCAAACAAATGCACTAGTTCATCCTATAACATTTTTTTTTAAAAATGGTGTCCAGCTGTTTCAGGAAATTACGGAGCTTTTTTAAAAAATGAAGCTAGGCTTGGGGCTGAGAGCCACGGACAAGGTAGGGAGGTAAAACAATATTAAGAGGCTCTAACACATTGTTGGTTTTGAGAGGCATCAAGTAGAAAATATCAGAGATCAAAATAAAATTTACAGTCCACATATTAACAGGACAAAATGGTAAATGGACTGCATTTATATAGTGCTTATATACCTTACCGGGCAAATAGCTTTACTAATTGGCTCTCATTCAGCCATTCAAATGCACACTCACTCACACACTGATAGAGGTGACTTCAAGGACACGACTTCCAGGACACTTCGCCTGAATCGCCAATCTTGTAATTAAGGGACAAACTGCTCTACCTCCTGAGCCACAGCCGCCAAGACAACACTGGATCAGTGATTAAACCTGCATACATGTCAGTAATCAGGAGAGGATTTATTAAACAGCACAAAAGTCTTGATACTTCCACATGTACATAAAATCATAAATATCCCCCCAAAATCAAAGTTACACCCTCCTTCCTTTAACGGGATCATAGTCATTGTTATTTCAATGCGATAAGCCAGATTATATAAACCACATATTAATAAACCATTTACACTTGAACTGAACATTCTACAGTATTAAGACACAGATGTTAGATAGTCGCTCTGTAGAGTCAAAAAACAAAAGTAGTAGTAGTTGTCATTAATCCCGGTTATTGTAGATAAAAAAAGAAACCCTACGCAAGCTAAATGTGCTACTGTATTTACATCTGCCTTCTAAAAACGTCTCTTTTACACACTCGAGTGTGTGAGGGTCACTGAAATCAAAAACCTTTATTGTTTGTTTGGCAAACGGAAATCCTTTCAAAATGGGGACGTTGGGAGTCTTTACATGAAACAAATGTATTATGAGAAACTCATGCATATACAGTTTAAACGGATAAAAACCATGGGTCTGAAAGAAACTAAACACCATGGGGTATTTTTTTTTTTCCTGCAAGTAAGCGATGACAATTTGTGATGGTGCACACTCTCCTGTTTTCTGTGTCTTCATGTCATACTGTATGGGTTATAGCTGAAGAACAGCAGGGCTGGCTGCTACAGCGTCCACGTGTATGAATCACTCAAAGTCACATCCCAGATGTTTGACGGTAGGGTCGACTACTTCTTACGAGGACATAATTTGCCATCTTGATTCACCCATTTCTGCACTTACTTCCTGACACCGTGAGGGACAGAATATTACCCACATCCGTCCTGCACCGTGGAGTTGTTTGGTCAAATCGGACAGAAAATCAACACGGCATAAACCCCAAAACTTACTCAGCAATATGCGAACACCGATGCCTTAAGCTATGATATATCACACAGTGTGGTGGATCGGATTTTTAGCGGTGGAAAGAAGAGCACTCCGACAGTCACCGACAGATTAAAGCCATCTTGTCTTCTATCAGAACTCAGCTGTTTCACCTTCTCAGGTTTTACAACACCTCTGGTTGAGTATACACAGCCGTGCCAGGTTTCTTTTGCGTATATTGGACATTGTCATCTGCATACTTGCATAAGACTACGTAGTAGAGGTCTTCACAGGTCTGAAATTCTATTCCCAAATAGAAAACCCACCCTAACTTTAAGAAATTCATTTTCAAAAAGAAACCTCATTATGATATATATATATTAGAAGTGATAACAGTCCGTTCGGATCCACTCAGGCATTAGACATACTGACAAACAGACCTGAGATCTGCAGTGACAGAACTGGTCCACCGAAATTATAATTTGGACCCAAGTAGAGCCCGACCCGATATGGAATATTTGAGGCAGATACAAACACTTGACAGTTAAAAAAAATGTGATTAGAAAATTTCTGCTAAGATCGTCTTTTTTAACAAAATGCATATCAGTGTCGGTGCTCTCTGATGGACAAACTATGTAATGTGGACAGTATTTCTATATGACCTCAAATATATCTTTGGTCTTTAATATTTGTTTTCTGTACTGACATTTCTTGTTAATTATCAGCTGACATATATAATGACTGTCATGAGCTTATAGCGGTCCATTTATCAGTCAGCTTTCAGACCCCAATCAGGTCTCGTTTACTAAGAGAACTTGTGAAGACCTCTACTACGTAGTCCAGATCGCGCTCGTCTTGTAACGGGGTTAGACTGATGTAACATCAGCTACTGACTGTGGAGCTGGAGACGTTGTATTTATTCTACAGTTTAAGTTTCAGTGTTTGAAAGTGATAAAAAACTCTCCAACCACTAACCCCACAGGAAATGGTTTCATTAGCTTGGTTTCTAATCGTGTACTTTGTGTCCCGTGATGGTCTAAAACTGGCTTTCATTATCCAGCCACAACGTTTATCTCTAACTACCGGATAAAAACACGATTGATGTCGGGGCTTATCTACAACGGTTCAGTTTAAAATGGAACTCAAAAAGTGTTTCAGAGTAATATATTAAAAAGAAAAACACAGTGTAAATGAGAACTCTCCCAAACACAAGAATGAAGGGGTTTTCAAATGTGGAAATCTCAAGCCTTGATGAGAAATATCAATTACTGCATTTTAAGGCCTCAACACATCTGTTGCTCTGTCCTTAACCTATTCAAGAAAAGAAAAAAAAGCATCAACACCAACGTAAAAGCATAAATCATCTTAATCAAATAAAGAAACAAGCCATGGCCAAAACTGCACCAAAGAAGACCTAGAAAGAAACATAAATAAATACTATTGTTGAAAAGACTCGAGGGGGGTTACAATATTAAGGCAATGCAGTGGCATGTTCTTGGTGTTTTTTTTTCTCATGGAATTCTGGACAATTTAAAAGAAAAGCAAAACAAAAAAAATCACACAATTTAAATATACTCATCATTTGAACACATGAACAACAACAAATAAATCTTCTTTTAGGGTTTATGCATCCACAAAAACCTGACAGCATTTTTCTCTGGCTGGAGCCGGACACCCTGCTCTTCACAGTGGCAGGCACTGGACCCCCACATCCTCGCCCTGCGTTACTGAAACCAGACAAACTGCAGCAGTACAACCTCATCTGGAGCACCCTTACAGCCAGTGCAATGCTCAAGGTTGCCTCTAACAAAAGAAGAACAATCCCATGACTTTGTGGGCAACTAACATGGCTGGCGCTGTGGCAAAATGAAATAAAAACAACTAGAATTTAAAATAAAATTAAAAAAAAAAAAGCTCATTACATGTCAAAGGGAGAATTAAGAAAGGGATTAAAGACTGGATGGTCCAGAGGATAGGTCACACCTCTCGCTCTAGTGAATGTAGGCTCTGTACACTGCAGAGATATCATTGTCTGACTGGTCCAGTGCCTTAGCCCTCTTGTAAACCTGCAACAGGAACAGAAAAAAGAGTTTCAGTTATTGTATTCCACATGATTCACTCCTATTGGTATTCTGGCATTTATCGTTAGAAAGGATTCAGCATTACTGCGGGTGGATGAAACTAAGTTTCAATGGGGGGTAAACGAGGCATTTTCTGTACACTACCAAAACACACAATGGTTTGGGCAAAACACAACTCTTGACCCAGGCTAATGGCTTCAATGGTGATACGTCATTCGTTACACTCCACCATACTAATGTGTTAAAAAGACAAATGTCTGGGAGCACCGAGCACCACAGGAAGTGCGCCAGTGGTCGATCCCAACTTTCGTAGTGGCCAAACGGCGGTACTGCAACTTCCGTGTCGGTCACGTGATGCCATTGGGCCCAAAAAGACTTTTTCCCATAAGATTACATTGGGAAAGAGACGTCTGGGACTCAGCGGATAATTTTTTTTGGAGGTGAATCAACTCCCCAGTATGAAAACTCTAATAGCCCTTATTTAAATCATTAGGTCCTAAAAGTTGTAAAATGAACTAATAGCTGAATCCAGAGTTATTTCCCTTCCTCCGTTCATGTGAATGAGACCCAGACCGAGGCTGGAGCGCAAGCCGTGACGACGGCGTGACGTTGGGACCCCGTGACCGAGTCATGCGACCGCAACTGCGCATGTTCCATGTGACCAAGATCCGGGTACTTTTCCAGACGGAAGTCGAGCCATTTAGGCTTCATGCGCCACTGAGCAACTTTCATAGGAATGACCGGGGCCCCGCCTCCAACGCTGTATCCAGTTCTCTTTATACATCCGTGGTGTGCACCAGTGTCCTCTACACCAGCTGATAATGTGTGTGTTTCATTAATTAATTTCATACATGATATTGCTCATTTCAATTTCGTAACAGTAATACTGTTTTCATTCTTCAGTTATTTCTATGGCTTTTAAGCTACAGTCAATAAAACTTGACGTTCCCTGTATATGTTTCACATTAAAAAGTCTGCTGTGCAAACAAAAGCTCTATTGACAGTATCCACACCAAATTTAAAGGAAAACATGGTGGTGTCCTGATGGTGGTGATAGAGGAAAGGCCTGGGCAGGAGTCATCCTCTAAGGGCCATGAACATCCATACGGGCTGACACTAGGGCTGACACGATTCACCTTTCTCCCGATTCAATACTATCACGATACTTGGATGCCGATTCAGTGTGTATTGCGATTCGATATTATGACTTATTGCGATTTTTGTTGACTTTTTTAACACTAGACCACGGGGGAAAAGTTCAATCATACACTTCTAGGGACTTTACTTTGGAAATCTCTAAATTAATACAGTTAAACTGTTTGATATATTTGACTTCAGGACATCTCTGACTGCATATGTGCTGAAAATCAATCAGTCACTGTCAGCCATTATTTATTACATTTTTTTCCAGCAACCCAAAAATCAAAGAGTAAAGACATTTCCCTCACAAATTAGTGGTATTTTCTTTTTAATTTATAAGGGACATGTAATGTTTTATATTTTCTGGTGAATATAATCCAATCAATCTTATTTCTTTATACGTATTTTGTAAACAGCTTCCTTTGTTAACACCTTATTTTCAAAACCGGACGTAGTCACACGAGTATACTTCCGCTAGCTCTCCCGTCAGCTCCGTTCTCTTTATACATCCATGTTCAGCTCCGTCGGGGCCGTTTGAATGCATTTAACATAAATGTCAATATCTGGGTGCTCTACAGTTGTAGCGTCGGCGACGAGACGAAAGCGACGGCCGGCTAGACCGCGCATTCATGTGGAATGTGCCCCGTATATTTTAAACAAATAATCCATGAGTACTGAGAAGCAGGCGGTGTTTTAGTCACCAATTCACAGTAAAAAAGAAAGATTAAATGTTATTGTTGTAAAAGATTTTCAGCACAAAAGTAGCAACAATCCTAGAATTGTACCTCATTGGCAGCTGCAGCCATTGGGGTTGGATGGTTGGCCATGTCGCCCATGGAGATGGCTAGCCTCAGGTCCTTCTGAATATGTTTCAAATAGTAGTCTGGCTTAAAGTTGCCCTGTAAAATATCTGGAAGAGGCAGGAAGAAAGGTTTTTATTAGCCTAACTTCAAACATATTTTACTAGATTTTTGTTTAAAATGTCTAACAGTGTTCATATAACCAGTTTTCCATAACCACAAACTCAATACTTTACCAGGTAAGATTGAAAGAAAATTGACTACTAAATACAGTGAATAAAAGACAACCAGTAATCAAGGTCAAGTCTGAAAAGCAAACGACTTCAAACGTCCCTTGTGTGGACTTACTTTGGCATTTCTGGTCCACAAAGGTGCTTGCCATCTGGCCCTGGCACAGGATGTCCAGGAAGGTCTGCTGTGATTGGCCTGTGGCCTGGGCCAGGGTCAGCCCCTCTGCAATAGTAGCCATGAAGCTTCCCTGCACCATGTTGAGGATCAGCATCATCCTCGCTGCATTTCCTGCTTCACCTGAAAACACATACACACGCATTCGTAAATGCATATACAAAGTAGGGATATGCAACAGTCTCCACTCTGAAATGACGATCATCCTTAGTGTGTCCATGTTTAAAAAGCAAAATACTAATAAATCCATCTGCTGATGGTGAAATCTGTTCCAGGAAGCGATCTTATTGATCTCTATTTAATGCCGTGTATAGAAGCACGTCAGCGTCCTAATTAATAGGTCAAAAGCTGTCTAAACTGCTGTGCTTGTATCAGACTTCCTTTACTTTGTCAGTTCATTAATTCCATTAAAAAGTGTGTGACTCCAGTCATCTGGGAGCACGCAAAAGGAGCTTTTGTACAGTCCTGTATATACTATTATTCATCATAACATGCGGTCGATTTGCAGTCTAATAACACTAATAATGCTTATAATCCGTTATTAAATCAAAGACCATAAATATACCCATCAGAAGTCACTGGAATTTGATTTCCCCACGTGGGTCCTGATTATGCAGAGATGACAGTTACCTGTCAGTCTGTATAGCTTTATGTTGACTGGAATTTGAATTCCTGTTAAAGTTTTGACCAATGTGTTGCTGCATTAAAATGGGTTTACAATTGAATTATAATTCCTGTTCATTTTCAAAGATTTTTTAAACAAGTTGCTGGTGTACGATTTATGATTTTAATGATCAGTAAATTTATATCAATGTATGTATTTGTTACATTTTGTTTTACAAATGACTCGGTATTGGCCGATACTCAAAGCCCAGGTATTGCTATCGGGACTGAAAAAGTCGGATCGGTGCATTCCTATTTGGCACGCCCTCAAAAAAAAGCTAGTTAGAGTGGAGCTGGAACAGAGCGCAAACAGTTTGGTTCGGTTGACCAATCACGACAGTGGGGCCAGGTGACCAATCAGAGCAGACTGGGCGGGAGGGAAACGGATAGTTTCAGACAGAGGGTGAAAAGAGGTGCTGCAGCACAGCCGATATTAGAAAAGTGAAGCGTTTTTTGAACATTAAAGCATGTAAACATGTTCTAGTAGAAACCTAAAATACAAGTATGCACCTGAAAATAAGCATAATAGGTCCTCCGTAAAGCTCTACCAATGAATGTACACGAAATGTAGTCATTTATTTGACACCATTTGGCAGCTCAAGCATTCTGAAACAGAAACTAGAAAGAAATCAGAGGGGAGACTCGGATCTGAAATGGCAAATCTTTTCAAGGTCATTCACTGACAAGACACCTACATAATTTGCAGGTTTAGAATCTACCACATTACCTTAAAAGGAATCATTTTTAATCATTGATTTGTTTTCTTGCAGAGAGTTAGAGGAGAAGATTGTTACCATTATGTATCTGAAGCCAGCAGCCGGTTAGCTTAGCTTAGCGCAAAGACTGGAAACAGGTGGAAACAGCTAGCCTGACTCTGTCCACCTACCAGCACCTCTAAATGTTAACATCTCATTTGTTTGATCCCTACATAAAACAAAGAGTAAACATGATTATTCTCTGTTCTGCAGAAAGGTTTGTTGCCAGGCTATTTCTTGGCAGAGATCAGTGACTTCCTGGAGTGTCGGCTGGTTGCCTGGCAACTGCACAGAGCCCAGAAATAGCTAAGAAGTTGTTCATGTTAGTCTTTGCTAAAATGACCGTGAACGTGTCCAACAGTGAAACACCGAACTGCGAGCTGACTTGTAATCATCACACCCTACATACCCAGGAAGAACGAGGTCTTGCCCATGGCCTGGAAGCAGCTGCTGCAATCCTCGTAGACTGTTCTGTCACCAGCTGAAAGGATGACCAGCATCCCATCGTTGGAGAGCTGCTGGCTTCCCGCCACTGGAGCCTCCAGGAAACGGCCGCCCCGCGATGTGATCACCTGACATTCAAACATCGAATAACAATTTAATACAGCGATACCTATACTACTTCAACGATCATAACTACTACTACTGAATATAAAAGACAATCATTTTGAGGGTTTGGGATAGTTCCTGATGGTAAAAAGCTTTGAGACCATGCTTATCTCAATAGTGCATGTATTTACTGTGTACTTAAGATCCTTAAGAGGGCTGCTAGGACTGACTGTTAGTGAATACCTGTGAGAGTTCTGTGATGGTCTCTGGGTCTACAGTGGACATCTCTACGTAGCATTTGCCTGGTCTGATTCCCTGCAGCACTCCACTGGGTCCCATCACCAACTGGAGAGAAACAAACACACAAACAAGTTGTTTATTTTACCCTTAAGCCAGTGATTCACACTTCCACAGGAAGCCATTTACTGTAGTTGGGCTGGTACTCACATCCCTGGCAGCCTTTGGGTCAGAGACACAGGAGAAAGTGATATCACACATGGAGGCCACCTCTGCAGGAGTCCGGCCTAACCTGGCACCCTCCTGGATGAACAGGTCACACTGCAACACAGCAGGCAGGAGGCGTTTTCTCAATCATCAGCAGCATGCCAACACAGGATATTTCTACGGTTTGCCAACATATGCACCCAGTGTTGCCGACCTTTAGTACAATCCCTGTACTGCTGATTGGTAACCTATTTATTGCAGAATTGATCAATGCCTCCTTTTTTTGGGAAACTCTTAATCTTTCCTATCAGTTCCACAAACACGTACTGTATGTATCTTGTGTGGTTCCATCACAGATTTCCTGCTTGTTTGTCTATTTGCTTGGAGCCACATTGCTTAATGTCTTCTATGATCCACATTTTTCTCTCCAAAAACTTTGGAACTCTTTAACTTACACTTAATATACATGATATTTACCTCCGTCAAGGCCAAAGGCCTTGGGCCAAGGAGGTTATGTTTTCACTGGCGTTGGTTTGTTGGTTTGTTTGTCCTTCTGTTAGCAGGATTACGCCAAAAGTTCAAGATGGATTTGGATGACATTTTTTTTGGAGGGGTGGAGTGTAGCACAATGAACAATCCCTTAGATTTTGGTGGCGATCCAGCTCATGATCCGGATTCAGGAATTTTTTTAAGAATTCTGATCAGCCTGAGCATTAAGACCATTAAAACGCGTTGATGGCGCATGACCCCGCCTCCTTCTGAGAGCAGAGGGATATGTGTGTGGATGCGTTAGGAAAAAAGGAAATACTCAAGCAAAGTGCAAGTACCTCAAAATTGTACTCAAGGACAGTACTTGAGTAGCCTAAATGATGTACTTTAGGCTACTCAAGAACTGTAAAGGTTGTCTAGTTTTTGTGATTTGGGGCTATACAAAGAAAACGGACTTGAACTTGTTTTTTCCTTTCCCAGTAGAGGTTATCCTCTCTACAGCCTGACATGAACCAACTGTCTCTCTCATTAACTAGAGCATGAAAGCTGCTGTTACTGCTCTGTAATTGAACCCTCCTCCTGAAATATATCATCACCCGTACAAACACTGCAACGGGTCACTGACGATAATGAGGCCTCATTCATTGGACACAATATTAGTGATGATTTTAAACTGTGTGACGGTGACTCTGTGTTGCATTACAGTACCTTTTCTGCTGTGCGGTTCCACACGGTGACAACATGACCCATTTTCAACAGGTTGGAAACTATGCCGCTACCCATCAGCCCCAGACCCAGGAACCCTATCCTGAAGGGTAAAAGTCCAAAAAGAACAAAACATGAGCATCAAACACTGAAATGACAAAAATTAGGTATTCATATGTCTGCGTGGTCGTAGCTAAAATCCATTAAAGCTTCAGTAGGCAGAATGTTTTTGGCATCATTGGAGCATAATATTCCATAATAACCTTTCTGCATATTGTAATTCAAGTGTTCTGAGAGAAAACTTGACTTCTGCACCTCGTCATGGCTCTGTTTTCATACTTTCTACCTACTGCAGCTTTAAGGTTAGTGATCAAATCAATAATAGTTATCATAAGTGTTGTGATCTGTTTTTCTGGTTCATTTTAGTCTGTCATTTTGATAACGGTGTAGTGTAATAATGCCGCAGTGAGGATGTGGGAATACCTTTTATCGGTGGGTGTGATGCTGCCATTGATGGCTGTGCTGTCTGCTGCTTGGATAGATGTTGAACTTGTGTCCTGCACGATCAAAAGCATCACTTGTCAGTTATCATACTGCGGGGAAAGTGAAGCCTTGCCTAGCTTTGCTGTGCTATGCATTATTTATGAAACCAAATAGATTTCCTGAAATGTTGTTATTGAAAGCGCTACGGTTTAAAGTCAAATTGTATGAATATTAAAGTAAATCCATTAAAAGTTGGAACAGTTTGACCGGTTAGTTTGACTAAAATCCACTAGTTGCTTCACCTCTTCAATGATCTTCAGACGCTTGCTAATGGGTTCCATTGATGAGGCTGGCTGTGGGCAGTGAGGAAACAGAAAGACAGAGGTGACCAATATACTCTACACACACACACGCCACCGTAATGTCAAGTTCACATTAGATTCACTGTATCCAAAGTAAAACTAACTGTGCTATTACAAAATTATGTAGTAAATATTTGATAACATAACAGCGACTAACAAACAGCATTTAATGCAGATCAGTCACATGTAAGTCACACCTGCTCAGTATCCGGTTCAATATCTGTGCCAATTAGGAGTTGGTGCATTTCATTGCGAGTCAAACGCTCTAATAATGCAATGAAATTGTTATTTCATAGGTATTAAAGAAACTAGACTTAAACGTGGACCCGTGCCCAGGGACATTAGGTGCTGAATTTGGAAATAAGAAACACTGCTGCTTTTGGGAACTACAGAGTCTCAGATTGGATATCAAACGAGATCAGACATGAAAAGCTGACGGACAATTTGAAACCCAAATCTATTAACTAAACCAGGAAAAAAAACACAGCAGAAAATATGATATAATGTAAAATATGATGGGTCTAGAAGTCCAAATATTGAGCAGGCCTTCCTCTTACCTTCTCAGACTGGCTGAGGAGGAAGTGATGAAAATGTGGGTCGTCCTTCACAGGCTGCAACAGAAGAAGAGTTAGTTGTGACGGTGTTCTCTTTGCACATGTACTGACCTGACAGAATATAGAAACCATTTAAATCTACACTGCAGCATGCTGACACATCAGGGCCAGGATTTTCTGCTAAGAAATTTGGGAGTGATTCTATCCATGCCTAAAATACTGATTGTTTTTAGTGTTAATGATGAAAGCCTAATTGAAATTCCTGAATGTTCCTAATTTCCCAGATACATTTTTACAATTCTATCTTTAAACTCTACAATGCAGCAGAAACTCCATAACCAGTGAGATCCCTGTACGTGTTCAACTGCTGCACAAACCATTCTGGGTAAAAAAAAAAAACAACAACAGCATGTTAGCCACATTGGCTGACTTTTTTTAGAAAACTCAAACCAGTGCAGAGCAAGAAAAAACAGTTTGTTATTGAAAAGAGCTAGAGGTGTGCCAGTAACAGTATTACAACTGACACAAATGCACATGCGTTATACAATTGCAGGTGAATTCCCTCTATTAAGTTACTTTAGTATAAGGTAATCATATGGAAATGTGTTGGCAAATCACCAAGTACAAAACTTATTCTGATAGTTTATCTGGAACAGAGCGGCCTCTGACACTAGATGGCTTTTGATTTCAATGCTTCGGGTACGATGCACCTCTATTCATACGATCAGCTCAACACACAAGGCAAGTCACTATGTGGTTCTCTCCATGTCAGTGGAAACTGAGGAATTCTGTTGTTGTTAGTTACTTATGTTAGCCTTCACTGTGCCATTTTGGCCTGAAGACAAAAAAAAAAACTATTGACAGATTTTTGTCGTTTAGGTTTCTGAAAGTAGAAAAAATATGATGATCAAATTTCCAACAGGCATATATTTCATTCAATATGTTGCAATATTGTAGAGGAAATGCAGAGAATGACAGCTGAAACAAGGAAATGAGCCGATTCCGTTTATGTATCACCAGACCATAAATAAGGCTGCTGGTGACAGGTGCTCTCTACTGGCTGACTGCATTATACTGACACACTAACATCATTCAAAAAAAGTTACAAAAATCCTCTGTGAAAAATGACTATTTACAAAAATACAGTGTCCTTTTGGACTCGCAGTATATCATATGCCGTTTTTAAGAATACCAATGTTGTTGCGCTGGACCCGCAGCAGGAAACTCAACGTGTTTTATGTTTTTGAAAATGTTTCCACTGACATGGAGATAAACAGTTCATGACTCAACTTTTATTTCACACACACACACAAACACACACACATAGTGGTCATACGGGTTTAAGAGCGTTACATTCAGAGTGGTCATCAACCCTGGTCCTGAGGAGCAAGTTGGCTCTCATCACTACCAGGCACTCATAGAAAAGCAGGAAGCTGATCAGGAAGTCATCAAGCCTCACTCTCCTTTTGAGCCTCCGCATACAGAGTTGGTGACCATCTCAACAGCAAACAAACAGTTGCAGTAGTCAGGAGTGAGCACCAAACAGGTCAGAAGGGAAAAGGTCTGCAGTTGCTGGTGATTAAAGCCAAAGCTTAAGGTCAGGTAGAAGAACAGCAAGGCAAGGCAGGCTTGTTGGGAAGAGGGGGTGGAGGGGCAGGGGGGGGGCGGGAGAGGGGTTCACCTACACTGCTTTCCCATTTGAATCCTGAGCCAGGTCCAGCCCCCAGCCTCTCAAGAGTGGACGGCTCGGGGTCAGAGTCAGTTAAGTCCTTAAGGAGGAGAGAGACACATATTCACCTTCTAAAATCAAAGGGTGAATTTGTAGAGGTCCATGTCTGCCGTAGTAGGTGAGGTTTTTCTGTCATACACGGAGGAGACAGTGTTGAGGACCGAATATAAAATTCCATTCACCACCGCTATAGACGAATCCTGCGATCCGCTTTGTGTGTTCCGCGATCTAGCGGCGCCGCCATTACTGCGGTGGCAAGTCGTAGCGACTCTACCGTCTGCTAACCGTGTTAACTGGTGACTTTCAGCCCAAAGCGCCTGTGGTTGCTTGTAGTGACTTGGCGTAGATATTAAACACACTTGAGTATGTATTTAAAATGGATTAAAGTCAAATTGAAGGCTTTTACGAGGACACCTACATGTTCTGTTTGTGTTTTCAACAGCTGCAGTCAGTTAATGCGGTTAACAGACACTTTAGTACGTGTTCTGTTTGTGATGTTGAGCGATTAATGATGTTTACTTTGTGGTCATTAGGTTTCCCTGGTTAGAGCAACTAACAATAATGCCACAGTTAGTTGAATGAGTTCATTTATTCTGTTGGACCACCGCAGCCCCTAGACAGTGCCTTCAGCCCATTAACGTTAGCTACGCTAGCTAAGCAGTGTTAACTTGGCTGAAGTTACTTGTTTCACCCATGGATGTATAAAGAGAACTGGATACAGCGTTGGAGGCGGGGCCCCGTTCATTCCTATGAAAGTTGCTCAGTGGCACATGAAGCCAAAATGGCTCGACTTACGTCTTTAAAAAGTACCCGGATCTTGGGCACATGGAACATGCGCAGTAGCGTCCGCTCGGTCACGTGACTCGGTCACGGGGTCCCAACGTCACGCCGTCGTACCGGCTTGCGCTCCAGCCTCGGTCTGGGTTTCATTCACATGAACGGAGGAAGGGAAATAACTCTGGATTCGGCTATTGGTATGTTTTATAACTTTTAGGACCTGATGATTTAAATAAGGGCTATTAGAGTGTTCGTATTAGGAAAGTCATGTGCGATACCTAGTGGTAAAATTCAGTATACCGGTCCGGTCCGGTGTTTAGCCTAGTTAAGCCATAGTATTAATTTTTGTATGTTCGACTCAATAAGGGAAAGTTGTACCCGATTCTGGCGTTATGATGCTGCAATACTAAATTTAGCAGGGATGTGATTACAGGCACATCGCAGGTTTAGTGGAGACAATTTCATCAGATTGCTTTTGCGGTGAAAGTTAATGCCTGTTTTTTTTTTTTTTTTTTAAAGGTGAACAGAATTAGAGATCACAGATCTCATTCTCAAGTAGGGCTGGACGATTAATCAAAATGTATTTACCAAAATAATCGTGATTATGATTTTTGCCATAAACGAGCAGCTGTATTCTCATGTTGACATTCCCTACAGACAATGAAAGAAATCCATACATGGCTCAATGCACTAAGGAGGGAATGATGGAGTTAGAACTGTCTGTAAATCAGTGTCCTTCTCTTTGCTTCACTTTCTCCAGTCCACATTTTGCTGTGTTTTTTTGTCTTTTCTAAATAGTGTACATTTTGAGCAAAACTCTATTTAACTAATGATTGACAGGACAATGTTTAACTTGTCAGTGTCCTACTGACCTTCTCAGAGGGGTCCTTCAGGGCACTGAGATCCTCATCATCCTCCTCCAGTATTTTCAGTGGCTTGTTGGGGGTCTTCTTTCCTTTTGAGTCTCCTTTGCTGTCTGAGTTCTGTTAAAAAAAAACACAGGTTATCATTTTGTGCTGCTATTTTTTGCATGTCGAGACAGTTCTCAGCAATCTGGCAACTGTTTTGAATGTAGGATGGTTCTAAAAATAAGCAGGTTACATGTACACTGAGCAAAAGGGGATAACAGATTTCACAGATGTTGAATGCACTCATCCTGGTGGGCAGATGGCCTCAACGGAGACCATGTGTCCACCTAAATAAACATTTGCCGAGACTGAACGTAACACCAGGCACAGGCAGGCTCTGACATTAACCGTTTCAGTGGCAGTCAGATATTGTATCTGCCACTTTCAAAATCTCTGCGCTAAATGAAGGAATAACATTTTATAGATCAGATGTCATTTTAATGTTCGATATATTTTGCACTAAAAACATTGTATACACGGTAAATTACAGTGTTCAAATTACACCGTGGCTTCTGGGGGAGTCTTATTTTTCGGTGGAGGGAGGGTACTGTACTGTACTGTACTTTGCTATTGTCATCTATAGTGGTTATTTTCATAAAAACAGATAATTCAAAAGATTGTGAATATTTAAATATTTGCTTTGATTAAAAGAATTCTTGGTAAGCTGTTAGAAAGTTGAACAGGCCATAATTCCCTCTCTAATATCTATTTTATATTGCTTTGAAAACATCTCCTTCAAACAACTGGATTTATTCAAGTTTCTCACCAAAACTTAACTTTACGAGATTACATTTGAACACATCACGATAACATAATTTACCTTCTCCTAATAGTCATTTTTACTGAGTAGAGCTTGAACTCCTCAAAATTGTTACTCAATGGCCACATCCTTGTTTGTTTTGGTTTTGCTGTGGTGGCACAGCAACCACAACCTTTATACTGTATAACCATAAACTCCTGAATTATGAGTAACATTTAACTTACATATTTAGTTGTTGAGAAGACTTTTTTTTGGCATTTGTCCGCCAAAATAGAAAACCAATGTAAAATAGGCCGTGTTTCACATCTGTTGCAACTATCAAAATTAGTAATAGTTCATACCACATATATGACTTGCGTTATCTCATTCCCTATGTGGGACAGAATCGTCTTGGGGTATGTGGTGGCATTAGGCAATATTTAGGTAACAGACCAAGTGTGTGATTTCCTTTTTTCTGAACATGGTTGTGTTTCAGCGTTGTTTCCTCTCAAAGCAACATCTACTCTTCAGACGCCATTTAGCTTTGTTGTTTTTTCAGCATCATGTTGTGGGTGATTCCTGCTTTTTGCCATCTATAGATAAATAACTGAACACATTTACTGATGCATTTTATTTATAAAGTATGAGAGGCACTACACTACTCATGGCCCAATGACACTATAGTCCAGGCAACACTACTGCTGCAGAGCAGTTACCCCCCGACTACGTCAGTCTATTAGACTCATAAAGGTTTATCTTATCTTATGTTCTAGTGCCTTTGATCATAATCTGTGATGTGAACACTTCAGAGTTCCACACAGCCAAACAAATACAACTCGTTTATAGCTTAGTAATAAAATTCCACAACACTTGGAGCAGAGCTCCTTCTCTTGCATGGCTCCTGACCGAACTTTCAGCCAAGGTGGCTATCGCACTGGACGGCAATAGAGGAAGCGGTGCCACAGTCTGCTGTGGTACAGATGGAGCTTATCTGACCCCCTAGCATTCAGCACCAGAGCTGAGTGTATTGGAGCATTCAGAAACAACTGAGAGCAAACGGGGCATGCCTCACTCTGCTCTGCCCCTCTTTTCCATCACCCCTCTGTATTTCCATAACAGTTAGGTTTGCAGTTGAATTTGAAAACAAGACTCTGTTTCGTAAAATGTTTTGGTCAGCCATGCTGTTAATTAGAGCTGCAACGATTATTTGTCAACTATTAAATTAATTGCTATTTTGATATTCGATTATTCCTCCTCTAAGGCAGTTAATTAAATATCTTTGAGGGGTGGACAAAACAAGATATTTGAGGACGTCATCTTGGGCTTTAGGAAACACTGAGCCATTTTTCAACATTTTCTAACATTTAGTAGACCAAACAACTAATGGATTAGTCAACAAAAATAATCAGCAGATTTATCGACAATGAAAATAATCATTAGTTGCAGCCCTACTGTCAAAGACGGAACAAAAAAATTCTGATGCTTTGACTGCTCCTAGACAGTAATTTGAATCGTCGACGTTTAGAGGGCAGCTCTGGTACTTTCAAGCGGATTAAAAGGGTACAACAAAAGACAGCCTGTCTGAAGGAATGAATTTCCCCAAAACACCAACATTACTTAAATTAGGTCAGTGAGACATTCATGATGGTCGTTTTGGTACATTTTCAAACACAAGTCTGTAAACTTCCAACAGAAAAATGTAAACCCACATTCTCTGGCAACATCCCATCAGTGTGTCAAGTTCAGTGTCTCCCAAAACTTATTTTGTGGTTCAAGTGTTATCTGTTTCAACCTGTAACCTTATGTTAATTATTTCCTAGAAGTCTGTGTGCCTTTAAACATTCCCCTTGTCAAGGGAATGTGTTTTTGTTTTCTGATGAAGGAGGAAAAAAACACATACAATCTAGAAGTGCTAGGTACAAACTCAAATGCTGGATTGTGTTATAGGACAACCTCCTCACCTGTTCTTTCCCCTTTGCTTTCTTTAGGAAGTCTTCCACTGCATCGACCGCCTGCTGGAAACGCTTTCCTTTATTTATCTTGATCATCTCTTCTTTGTGGGCATGATAGGGCTTCAGCTGTTCTACTTTGATCCAGGCACTGGTTTTAGGCACACAGAAACACAGCTCTTACACATTTGATGGAGAAGGAAATGCAAAGTCAGTCAGAAACAGCTACCTCGATATATCCACACTTACTGGTCTTCAGTTCCAAAGAATTTCACAAAATGGCATTTTTTGCCCCTGGGCTTCTTCAAGTCCTTGGGAGGGCTTACAACCTGCAATGTAAACAAATATGGTAGTCCAATATTAACATAACATTTTTTCATGCAGATGTTCAAATACATTTTGCCTTGAAGCAGCAGTCGGCATGTTTTCAGTCCTTACCTTCCCTGGCCATGGTGGGTAACGACCAAGCTTCCCCCTGAGAGAAGAGAAATATATTTAGCCCTGGTATATGTCTAGTACAGAGACACATTACAACACACTCCATGAATCTGATGCTTCCTCAGGTCCAATTTTGTGACCAGAGGGGGATCGGGCTTTTACTATCAGGGCACCCAAATTCTGGAATGCACTTCCTGTAGAGATATGATCATCAACATCTGTATCCACTTTTAGGAATGCATTTGTATATGTTATGTCTGTATATGTAAATACATTCATGATGTGCATGAGTGTTGAAACATGTGTACAGATATATATATATATATATATATATATATAGCCTATAATGTTATTGATATGTCGTGTGATGTTCTGTTGTAATAGCTCACTTTTGCTTTATTTATCTGTTCTATTAGTTTTGAAGTGCTATGTGAATACATGTATTATTTATTATTAAATGTTTAAGACATTGCATTATGAAATACAATGAAGTATCAACTAACCAATTACACTACTTACTGCTAGGGCCAGGTATCGAAAACTATAGACCAAAATATGCCCATAGCACCGAGCATCAAAAGCTGTCAAGCACAGAGAGCTGGCAGCAAATGTCTGGTCAAACTAGTATTCTTCTGTACTTTGATCAGAGTACATCAAAATACAGCTTTAGATTATTCAAAGTTCTAGCAATTTGGCTTCTTCTGATAAATAAAATAAACATAATAAATCAAGTATTTTATTGAAAACAATTATTTTGTTTCCGCACCAAAACTAAAGTTATCCATGATATCCACAAGTGTCAAAATCCAAAGAAATATTCTTCTCTTCTTGCTGCTGGTTCTCACAATGCAAGACTACAAATACTAAATGAAAACAGGTCAACTATACCAAGCTCATAGAATACAGAGAATTCATAAAATAGCAATACTATAATACAGCATAATACAATGGAAGTGCAATGCTACCTCATCTCCTGAGGTGCATGATGTTTGTTTAGGCTGTCAGAGGTGTAAATAAATGATTGTCCCATTTTCACTCAGTGCTGTTAGAGTTCTACTTCTTCTTTTTTATACTCGCTTAGTTTGCAGTAATGCCCTCATAAGTTGTAGAATATTTCCTCTTGCCACATTTACACATGATTTCGCAGTGTTTTGAGAGATGCAACAGCACCTATAAGGCATCCACTAGTGTACCTCACACTTACACAACAGTCACATGTTATTAAGTTAGACACAACTTGGCTGTAGACGCCTGTCAGCTGCTTAAAAACAAGATTTTCAAAGCAGCTTAAGGCAACAAAAATACGTAATAAGAGAAAACAAACAGTCGCTGCATGAACTGCTGGTGTAACGTTACTGTAATGTGTCGATCAATGGGGTCTTAAAGGTCCCATATCGTGCTCATTTTCAGGTTGATACTTGTATTTTGTGTTTCTACTAGAACATGTTTACATGCTGTAATGTTCAAAAAAACATTTATTTTCCTCATCCTATCAGCCTGAATATGCCTGTATTCACTCTCTGTCTGAAACGCTCCTTTTTAGCGCATTTTGACAGAATTGCGTTGCTAGGCAACAGCTTGGGTCCATGTGTACATCCTGTCAGCTGATGTTATTTACATACACTACAACAGGAAATAAACGGGGACACATTTAGAATGTTTACGTTTAAAATTGTGTCAAGGGTCCAAATATTGTATATTTGTGACATCACAAACAGACATAAATCCTGACAGCTTGTTTCAAATGCAGAGTCTCTGAATACGGGCTGTGTGTATTTCCCTGTGGATTGAGCGTTTCAATAATTTCACAGTATTTATCTAGGACTTCAGCCTGCTTTATAATAAAAATAACATGAAAATCTCACTTTTTTATAACATGGGGCCTTTAACATAATATCATGATTAGAAACACTAACTGGTGTTAACGTTCAGGGCAACAAGAGACGATTAGTTTGACATTATTCTTCACACGAATAACTAAAAAATGTGGGTTAAATTGACCCAAATTCAGACGCTAAGAGGCACTTTCAGATCAGTATAAATAAAGGACGATTGTCTGCAGAGAAAGGGGTTCATCAGCTGATGTTATTTACATACATTGCAACAGGAAATAAACAGGGACACATTTAGTATGTTTATGTTTAAAACTGTAATGGTATAAATATTGTGTATTTGTGACATCAAAAATTGACAGAAATCCTGACAGCTTGTTTCAAACGCACAGTTCCTGAATACAGACTGTGTGTATTTCCCTGTGGATTGAGTGTTTTGATACTTTCACAGTATTTATATAGCACTTAAACCTGCTTTATAATATAAAAGACATGAAAATGAGACTTTTTACAATATGGGACCTTTAAGTAACAAACGTGTTGCTAATATACAAGAAACTAACCCCAATGTTCTTAACATAATACCATCATGAGAAACACAGTCTGACAGGGCGACAAGAGACCAGTTTGACATGATTATTATTATTGAATAACTCAAACAATGTGGGTTAAATTGACCCAAATTCAGACCCTAAGAGGAACTTGCCGATCAGTCTAGATAAAGGACAGTTGTCTGCAGAAAGAGGAGCAACAGTTAACACGGAAGAGGAGCAGATGTGAAGCTAGCTGACCTACTACAAGTCAACAGTTGACATTAGCTAGATAAGCTAGCGAAGCTCGTCACATAGCAACAACACTGAAAACGTAAAGTAACGTTATGTGTCGACGCTTTACGGATAAACTCGTCGTCGGCGCAAGAATTAAAATACCAAAACCCGGGTTGTATCCGGTAAATAACTCTGTTGTTTGGGTGTAAATCTTCTGTGTAGCTAGTCCGCTAGCTAGCAGTCTCCGACAGCAGCTGGCTGAGTCAGCTCGGCTCTGCTGGTGTCTGTTTGGGTTGAAACATCAACTAACCTAGTACCCAACACCTCCATTAATACCGTCTGGTTCACACCAACATGACACATTACCGTCAGAACAACATAACTAAACACGACTGTGTGCAATGCATGATCGTTTAGCAGAAGCAGAGGCAGGTTGTGATCATGTTTAAAGGTTATATCTCACCACACCAGGTCTCCGATCCGCAGATGCACCGTCGCCATCTTACAACTTTAATAAAACGACGCACTGAATGAGAGCTGAGAGGAAGAGACAACACACACCCACTCATCACATGCGAGGAGGACGAGCCCTTCCGCTACGTCACATCCGCTACTCACTGGGCTTATTATATACAGTACTAATAACATGTAAGGAAAGGAACAGATGACTAAAAACAAACAAACAAACATTCGGGGTCTGTTAAACAATTGGAATAAATTGGAATTAATTTAAAATGTCTAAATGATGTATTAGTTTTAGTCAATTTTGATTTTTTTAAGTTTTAAATTATCAATCATGATCAAATATGTTTTAAAATCAGTATCTTTAAAAATAAAAAAGGAGAGTATTCTTTTAAGCCATATCATTTTATGTATTTTTTTTTTTTTTTTTTTTATTTAAACCTTTTTTTAACCAGGTAGTACTCGCTGAGATTAAGAATATAGTATATCACATTTTGCTAGGTAATAGTCAAATTAATTAAGTAAATCTCATCTGCCGAAAAACTGGGATTGTTGACAGTAATGTCTACAGAAATATAATATAAATGAGTCTTATTCTCCATAGTCTTATTCATGGTCATGGTAAACAGTTCAAATGATATATAAATATTATGAACCATATAATATAATTATATCAACTCTTGTATGTATATTTATTTTTATATTATTTTATACTGTAATATATATATATATATATATATATATATATATATATACTGTATACTGTATACCGTACTGCATACTGTATATATACTGTATATATACACACACAGATGCTGTGGTAAATCTACATGCATCAACCCATACAAGAAAGTCTATAAAAAAATAAGTCTATATATTTAGACTATGGGGAATAAGACCCATTTATATTATATTTCTGTAGATATTACTCACTGTTAAGAATCCCAGTTTTTCGGCAGATAAGATTTACATAATTAATTTGATTATTATCCTAGCAAAATATTAAATACATAAAATTATATGGCTTAAAAGAATGCCCTCCTTTTTTATTTTTAAAGATGCTGATTTTAAAACATATTTGATAATGAGTGATAATTTAAAACTCAAATATTCTAAATTGACTAAAACTATTAAATTGTTTAGACATTTTAAATTTATTCCAATTGTTTAACAGACCCCGAATGTCTTTTCCTTTACTAACATTGTATTTGTTGTATAATTAATAATTTATTTTTATACTGTAAAATGTTTTTTGCAGAATTTTTATGAAAAATCTGAACATGCAAACATATTATATTGAACTTTTGAAATAAATAAACTAATGAATAAAATATATTTCTGTAGCCTGGGTGCTTCTATTTTCAGCTCAAGAGGATCACTGCCACCCAAGGGCGGGCGGACGACCATCTCTTCCCTCGTGCATGCGTGTATGTTCATGAGTGCACTTTTGTAGTTTCATTTGGGATCTATTTTAGCAGAGTAGCAGATTTAACAAGTCACAACATTATTTAGGCCTAACTGTGATAATACAAAGGAAGGACACTGGTAAGAGAACTTATGTTGTCATCTTGTTGTTTTGGCTATTTTCTGTTCTTTCTTTCTTTTTTCTTTTTTTAAATATATATATATATATATATATATATATATATATATATATATATGTGTCGCGGGGTTCTATGTCAAAACTCCGTGCAACATGAAAAACACTGGCATAGTCGGAAAACGTTGTATTAATCCCTTTTTATTATGCCGGCCTCCCAAAGTGCAATCATTGCTTACTATTTACAAAAAGTGAAAAATAGAAAATAAGCTATGTACAAAACATCAAATAGTACTGAAAATCGAGTTCCTCAATAACTCCATGATTTCTTTCAGAATAGGCAAAAACAATCCAAAAATACAATCTATATTTTACCTTCCTGAGTGTGACCTTCTCTGTCAACACTTCAAGATCAGACTCACCTCAGCTGGCCAAGATGACCCCCTTTTAAACCAATAGCCCCTCCCCTGGGCGTATTCCTTACACAGAAAAATAACAATTAACATTATTTTTCATCATAGAAGATATTTATAGTCCCTTTAACCTAGGCATATTTTACATATAAATGATATACCTCTGTCTAAACATTCCCCCCCAACCAAAACAAGTTAATTTGCAACATAATCACAATTCCAAATAATAAACATATTTAAACTGATCACATGATCTCAAAAACGCGCGAGGGCACCCTTTATAACGGGGGGATTTGTTACGGCCCTGTTTGCTCGTCAATCTCATGAATGGGACATGACAGGATGGACACGCAGCGTTTCAGCAACTGGTGAGTGAGAATCATGTTTGTGTAAATATATGCGTATAGGAAACAGCAGAACAATCAAGTGTGCACCTTTGGTCGCACTACTGATAAACAGTTTAGGGGAGAGGGATATGTCGCGATGTGTTTTAACTACGGAGTGAATGTTTTGGGACATTTTTACCTTTATTTGAGAGTGGACAGAAGAGAGGGGACAAACAGCCAGAATAGAGAGGCAAGGGGGAATAACATACAACCAAGTGTCCATGCGTCAATTGAACCATGGAACATTGCAATTACAATATACTAGGATAACGTTGTAATTTTTGTTTTGAAAAGTGCTTTATGAGTAAAGTATCTCATTATTATTATTATTATTATTATTATTATAATTAATATTGTTATTATAATTATTAACATTTCCTGCAAATAGTGCGACTACAGCAGATATAGATACAGGGCCATCTGCTCTCATTTTATCAATGTGTTTCTATTCAGATATTCAGTGCTTTGTATTGGACATCCATCATTAAAATATAGCATACAGAATTAAATGGGAATTGTCCTCCTCAGTAACGCCATGAAAATCATGTTTCACCATAATAAGATTACACAAAAAAAAACATACAATTTTTCCAGTTTGATTTGACTTTTATTGAAGCGTACAGAACACACGTCAGTTACAGTAAACCTGGGAAAACCCCCACAAATAAACATTTAGTACCCAAGTGAATTTCAATGGTGATATCAAATAATGATATGCGAAGATATGTTCTCTACCCAAGTACCCAGTGCAAGAAATCAAAGCTCTTCCTACCACATACAATGTTGTGTAGTTGGCTGTAATAATAGTAATATCAATCCATATATTTATGCCAGTACCACAAAACTGAATATGCATAAGCAAATAAATACATAGTGCATTTAGGAATCATGGATAAAGTAATGCCAAGTCACCATATTATTAAAGTCAGAATGGAGGTGCAATAAAACACAAGGAGATTGTTAAACAGAAGAAATGAGACAGAGGAAATCTTGTAGAAACAAACCGAAAACACTCTTTCTTAGCATGTTTGCATTCACTTCTGGCCCGACACCATCACACCAAACTCCTGGATGGAAATTTCTTTGTTTATGTACTGCTGAAGCTGACGATTTGTGATGTGCCCGAGACGCAACGCATCGTCGATGGAGAACTTTTTGCCCGATTTTCTGTCGTGAAGAACCGAGGATTCTCCTTTGGGGCCCTTGACCGTGATCTCCTCCCAGTCGCACTCCTGGCTCTGCAGATTGACGAACATCTTCCAGTCAATCAGCCCCAGTTTGTAGGCCTCCTCTGGTCGCATCTCTTTGCCTGAGTCTGGGTCGATGACCACGATAGACCTACGGAGATGGCTCTCCCTCTGTTCCTTCTTCATTCTCACTGCCACCAGGTTCTTTTGAAGCCTCTCGACCTCCTCATCCTTCTGGAGGGTTATGCTTCTGAGCTCTGCTAGTTCCCTCTGCAGTGAATCAAGCCTCAACTCCAGGTTCTTTCCATCCTCCCTCGGTGCGGACTCAGTGATAAGCCGAGTCTCTTTGCTGGTGATCTCGATTTCGGACCGAAGCTTGCGGATCTCGTTCTGCAGCCTTTGGTTTTCTTGCTGCAGGCGACCACTTTCATCACGGATGTAGCTCAGTTCTTTAGAAGATTTGGTGTTTGTGAACTCCATATCAGAGAATCTGGAAGTGAGGTTGCCCAACTCCTGGTCAAGTTCTCTCCTTCTTCTTTTCTCCTCATCCAGAGTCCTCCTTAGGTTCTCAATCTCAATCTCAGCCTCTGGGTCCCTTTCAACTTGGACCTTCTCAGTGCGGACGACTCTTTCCTTCACATCGATCTTCTCCAGGGTGATCTGCTGCTGGATGAGGATGTTCAACTCTTTCTCGAGCAGAGTGCGTTTGTGCTTCTCTTCATCAAGCTGTAGTCTGAGCATGGAGTGTTCCTTCTCCTGTTGGGGATCCTGTTGCAGGACGACCTTCTGTTTGACAGTCACCTTCTCACGGTTCTCTTTGTCACGGATCTCCAGCTCATGAAGTCTGATCCGAAGCCTTTGGATCTCCAATTCTGCATCGCGCCTTGCCCTGCGCTCACGCTCCAGTTCTTCCAGTTGCAGATCCAGGTCAGCCTTTTGTCTCTGCAGTTGGTAGAGCTCCGTCTTCAGGCTCTCCTTCTGTTTCTGCTCATTGCTGATGTTTAATGTGAAGGTGTCACACTCTGATCTGAGGAGCGGGTCTTCTTCCATCTTGACCACTTCTTGCTGAACAAACTTCTCGCGGACCTGAGACAGATCCATTTTCCTCAGCCTAATCTTCTCTTCTTGTTCTGACCGATCTCTCTCAAGTTCGAGGCGTTTCTTCTGTTCATCGGCCAGTTTCCTTTTGAGAATCTCAATTTCCTCCTTAGTCTTGGGGTCTTCTCTGTACTGCAGCACTTCATTGACCACCTCTTTAGTCTGCACTTGGGGTTTGGTGTCCTTCCATCTTTGAATATCATCACGAAGTTGGCGGCTTTCCATCTCCGATTTCTCAATCTGGTGGGTTTTATCTACGATTTCATTGCGAAGTTTCTCCAGTTCTCTTTCGGTCTGCGGATCTGTCTTGTATTTGATGACTTCTTTGATTATCTCTTTGACCTCCACTTGAGGTCCTCTGTTCCTCAGCATGGTATGCTCCTCCGAAAGGGATCTAAGCTGGAGTTCTGCATCTTTATAGCGCCTCTGCTGCTCTACAAGCTCAAGCCGCAGGTTGGCCACCTCATTCTCAGCCTTGGGGTCAGGGCGGACGATCTCTCGCACCTTCTCCTGAATAACCACCCTGGACTTCTCCTCCTCTAGGCTGGTAATTTTCCGCTGGAGGTCAGTCCTTTCTCGCTGTGATGATCTACGTCTGGTCTTCTCGTCTTCATACTGCCTTCTGAGGTTCTCTACCTCCCTTTCAAAGGCAACATCTTTCTCTACTTTCAGCACCTCTTTGATGGAAATCTTCTCCTCTGCCATTGATTTCTCCTTCTCCAGCCTTCGTAGCCTATCTTGAAGAAATTGCAGTTCATCCTCCAGCTGCGTCCTGCCATCCATTTCCTTCTGCTTCCTGTCAAGGAGCACCCGGTACTCTGTTTCAAGTTGGGGATCATTCTGGACTTTGATCACCTCCTCTTCAGTGATCACCTCCTGTTCCCTGTTCTTCTCCTCAGCCAGGATGGTCACTTGCTTTTGTATCGAAATCAGCTCGTTGTCTTTCATCAACTTCTGCCTTCTGAGTTCATCCAGTTCCTCCCGAAGCTTACGCATCTCCTCCTCCTGGCCACGATCTCTCTCTATACGTAGGACCTCCTTGACCGTGTATTGCTGTGCTCCTTCTTTGACCTCTGTCTCAAGGCCGCGCAGCTTCAACTTTAGTACCTCAAGGTCGTTCACCATGACATGGGTGGTGCGGCGCTCCTCTGAGAGTTTCTGCTGGACCTTATGGACTTCCTCATCCAGCTGTGGATCAGGAACCTTTTTGATCAGTTCCTTCTTGACAATTGTGTCCTGAGGCTTCTGTCCTTCAAGGACATAGATGTCAGTCTGGATAGTCTCAATTTCTTTCTCTAGCTGCTCCCTCCTGTGGACCTCATCTTCCAGCTGCTTCCTGATTCTCCAGGGTTCTTCTCCTGGGGCAGCATTGACTGACTGAACATTTGTAGACTGGATCATAGTGATCTCAGGTTGCTATAGAGGGAAAATCATCATATTGTTATTTTCAATGTTATTCTTATTCTTATTAATATCATCATCATTATCATCATCATGTGAAAATGTTTCACCTGGTTGAGAAGACCTTGGGTGAACTCCAGATTCTGAAGCTTTTGCTTGTTCACAGCATTCACCTCAGTAAACTTAGCCTCAATAGCAGATTCCTGTAAACATTGAAAAGACATGTTAAGCACATACAGTAAATCCTTCAATGGTTCACAACCTTTTTGGCTCAAGACCCTTTAAATTCAACATGTAACTTTTCAATTAAGTAGTCTAAAGAAACACGAAGAAGGGAAAACTATCCGGTAATTCATAGAAAAGAAGGAAAGATTAAAGAAAAGACTGAACAATTAAACAGAATTTCTGTAGCAGAATACATTAATTTTGCTATTTTCAACTTGTCCCTGTTAATCCCCCCCTGTGAACCCTCAGATTTATTATGCCACCCCCAGGCTGGAAACCACTGAGTTATTACCTTGGTTACTACATCCAGTTTAATTATATGAAAAATAGTGGTTGAGGAAAATATGGATAATATTCCTAGTAGTGGCTCGGCCTTTGAGTGAACATGAATATCTCTGTTCTTAGTACTGTATACTTGTTTTTTTTTGGCTTTGTGTGGCTTTCACAGATTACGGATCAAGTGGGAGAGCACCTGTTGCCTATTAATATAAAACTGCAGATAAAAAGCAATGGTGTCCACAGAGGAGGTGACACGAAAACCCACTGAACACTCAGACTTGAATAAACCTGGCAGTTTATATTTACTTTAGCCAAGAACATTCAGGGTCGAAACTAGTTTCAGACTAATAAAAAGCGCCCCCTAGAGCCACTAAAGGATTTGCGACCAGAGTGGATAACTTATGTCTAACATATATTTTTTTTTTAAAAGGCAGATATGTACAGAGCTACCTCAAAAAAGTTTATCCACTGGTTAACAGACGTCTCTTTCCCAATGTAATTCTATGGGAAAAAGTCTGTTTGGGCCCAATGGCACCACGTGACGGACACGGAAGTTGTAATTCCACCGTTTGCCACTCGGTAAAATTAGCTTCAAAGCCCTCTCACAAGCCCCAGCATTATGGAAGTGCAATACTAAATTTACTAAAAGTTTGCTGTGTACTTTAACACACTTGCTCATTTCACTACAGACACGTACACAAGGTGTTCTGCATGAACTGACAGTGACATCTCATGAAAGCTTATAGCTGTTGGGCCTCACCTCTGCCTTGACTGTCAGCGCAGGTGATTCCATTCTGCTCCTCTTGTACGTCTGAGGTACAAGTCCATCCTCGAGGTCGAGGATCGACCTAAACTTCTCAGTTTCATTTTCGTAGTCCTACAAAAGAAGAATCAGTACACCGTTAATCAAACCTTCATCTTATTGTATTTCTGCAAGTTAAAGGTAGCAATGTGGTGCTAAAAAAAGAATCATCGTAGAATATCTTACTTTGACAGCTGTTTGGTAAAGCTGGGCATTTTTGGACACGTTGTTCAAGTCAGACTCCTTTCTTGCGAGATCAGAGAGCAAGTTCTGTCAAAAACAGAGAGGTTGTTAGAAGTGTTTTTCCACAGCACCACTGACAGAATATTTCTCTACGAGTATGAATGGCCATGTTGCTCATCACTCTCACCCTTTGATTCTTCAGCTTGGTCTCCACTTGTCTAGTGTCATCAGTTGCAGTGGGCTCGTAGTTCGGGACACGAGCCAACCAGTTGTTCAGATTGTCGTAATCGTTGCGGTAATTGTTGTACGACATCTTGGCTCTCTGCAAGCTTTGAGACCTGCAACACACAGCAAAAGAGATCAGATCTTATGTACAGGTCTATATGATATGTGTTTTTGTAATGTGATGCTCTGTATTTCTTCCAATAATATTGACGCCGCACAGATCTCCCTTTTTTTCCCGACCCTCTCACCTGGTGTCGATCTGCCTGTTGAGGTTGTTGAAGCGCTTGTTGAGCTTCTGGACGTCCGCCTCTTGCCTGTCGATGTCGGAGCAGTGCTCTCCGCACTTGGTGGCCAAATTGTCACAGCTGCTTTTGGCCAAACGCAGGTTCTGCTCCATCTCAGCGATATCTGACCTCTTGGACCTCAGGTCTGATCCAATATCCTACCAGAGTAGCAAGGCAGACAAACTAAATATACACAGCATTGTATTCTTCAGGAAAGAATAATACTGACAAGTCAATGATAAAAATGAGACAGTGAGTGGAGGCTTTCTTCCTTTTAGAGATTATCATCGCATCCAACACTTGCTAGAGTTTTGATAATTTCACTAATGTCATACTGTATATTTGGTGATAAAGGCACCATCGTTGTACTTGTATACATAAGGGACATGGATGGATGAAACTGATTTTTTGGCACTTTTGCCTTTATTTGCATTGGATCAATAGGACTGATCATGATGCCCAATGATAAAGTTCTTCATTTTGGGGAAATATGATCTTAAAGAAGTAAAAACGTGTTTGCACTACCTTTGTAAATCTTGGAGTTAATGTTCAGAGCCATGCAGTTAACTGAAAATAATACACCCCCTCCAGTGTTTACTCTGTCCATGGTTTAAGTAATTACCAGTCTAGTTGTAAATCTGCTTTACTAGGATACTGTTATAATTTCCTTATTAATTAGGGACTAATCATTTAATGAAATGTGTAATCTCTATATTTCTGGTATGATTTTAGTCAAAGGTACCCTGTTTTCTTGTAAACAGAATTTACTAAATTTACCCTAAAATGCATTTAACGCCAAACAAACATGTTAATGTTGAAATATCTTCCACATACAACATTTCTTCCTTCCTTGCCTTATGTTGGCACATTGCTAAAGTTCTTGGCATGTCACTGCCAACAAATGTTGTTCAGTGTAACGGCACAAAACCATCTGCAGTAACGTGTATTTGGGCGCCTTTGTGTGCATGCATGTGCACATGCACAAGACAGAAAATGGGGACCTGCTGATCAACACGTTGCTCCATAGCATCTTTAACGTTACATTTACCAGTACGCCCTTTTTCTCAGTCAGAGTGGGATATCATTGTAATGTGCGCCAGAGAATAAAAGAGCCAGCTTACTCCAAGTTCCCGCTGTGTTTTCTCCAGTGAGGAGATGTCAGCTGGAGCAACCTCCTCCCTGGCCAGCTTGTTCTCGTAGGTTGACAGTAAAGTCTTTCCATTTTGAAGGGAAGTCTCCAGCTGGTTGGAATTCTTCAGTCTGAAAGGTAAGCACAGTTATTAGGTAGTATAAAGGAACATAATTCAACAAATATTTAATATTTCTTTTCCATTTTTGTTTTTCAAATGGAAACGCCCACTCATATCTATATATAGATATATAGATATATCTATATATAGATATATAGATATATCTATATATAGATATAGATATATCTATATATCTATATGTATAGATATAGATATCTTTATCTATATCTATACATATATAGATATATATATATATATATATATATATATATATCTTTATCTATATCTATACATATATATAGATATAGATATATCTATATCTATATATATGTATAGATATAGATATATATACTGTATATATATATCTAGATATATATACTGTATGTCACAACTACCACAGAAGAAGAGACACTGAGATGCATATCAAGCTACATACTTCTCCTGAGAGCACTGAAGAAGCTCCTCGATCTTGGCGTACTTCTTGTTGGCTTCATCCACCTTGCTGTAAAGTTGAGGGGCGCTGGCACTAGTTGGATTTGAGGCCAAGAAGCTCTTTGATTCCTGCACCTTAGTGGACTTCTCTGGTTCAATCCTACTGACAGCAGCGGCAATGTCCTGAAGTGGGGAAATGTCTGGGTTAGTGAGTTGTAAAATGCACAAACACTCTCTCTAAGCTTTTGGAGCTAAATCGAGAGATGTAGGCATTTGTGCGAGACAGCACAACAGAATGAAGTGGAAGTCATTACCTTCATATCCTGCAGGCGGTCAGCGCTGTCCTGCAGAGGCCTGTTCTGCTCCAGTGGCGGGCGCACTCGAGCATAAATGCCCTTCTCCTGTTTGTCCAGGTCACTGACGACCTTGTCCAGGCCGGCCATCAGCTGGCGGCACTGCTGCTCCTGCTTGTCTGAGGTCACACGCAATCACACACACAACATGAACATGATGAGGTTCACTACTTCTAGACAGATCAGGTAACACTTGACCCAGCTTGAGGACCTTATGTCAACGCATTGTGTGCTTCAGTGAGGCATATTAAATCAAATAGTCAAATTAGAGCAACAAATAAATCAAGTTGCTCGAATGTTAACACACAACATGTTTTCTAAAAGCTGCAATACAGCAGAGTCGGACGTGTTCTGTACCTGGAGCTGTTGCAGCTCCGCTCTCCTTCTTCAGGTCCTCGAAGCGTTTCTGCAGAGTTGCGTTGCTGCTTGTCATCTTCTGCTTGATACCTTTTTGCTGGCTGGCCAGGCTGCAAGCACAAAAAACTGTTAGAGCTGCTCTGGAGTAGAATATAACGGTGTTTGTCATCCTAGAGTGCTGTTCTTGTACGTGTTCATTCAAACACACTCACTTGTCAGAGACAGCCACGGCCTCGGGGGCGGTGGGGGGGATCATGAAGCAGACGGCCGGGGCAGTGAACTGACGTCCAGCTGCATCCTTCACGTCCCATTTGGCCCCGTTGTTCCGGAGCAGAGTGTACCTCTCCCCACGCAAAATCTGCCCCTGTACACATCCAACAGCTTTCATCAGAACAAGGTTGACAGACTCATTATTGAATTGTAATATGAATAATTGTTAATTAATTTAAAGAGGAATTTAAATTTGACTTATCTGAAATCCCATACCATTTTAAAATTCCGTTATAAATAATTTAAATGGTAATTAAACACAAATATTTTAAGAAACTATTAAAACCTTTCTATTTAATTAAAGATTTTTTAAGTTTACATTTTTTTTTTAAAGAAAAAAAACATATATATACATATATAAACTTTAATTAATTGATTAATTATTATTAATTATTGCTGTGGCACACTCCAGGCTCCATACAGCAGAGGGTGGTAATGCTGCAATAAACTGTCATCATGCCAAAAGTAAAAAGATGGCTCTCCATACGCTCAACGTCCTTCCTTACAACTGATGTTTTGATTCCGCGCCTCTCTAAGCAGACAAAGCCTTCCAAACCTGACAAAACGGATTTGTGTCCTACACCCAGGACATTGCAGAAAATGTCCCCCCAAAAAGGGATTGCTGGGTTCTAGGACCGAATGTGTACATCTGCTAGTGACTATAACCTCATGCATTTTGTACTGCACATGATGTCCTATAATGAAAACCCGAAATCAGTGAGTTCAAGAGACAAGCTGCACACGACGAGCTTTGGCTCCACCTAAGCTGAAGAGCTCCTATAGGCTCTAGTCGAATGTGCAGACTTCTTCAAATCCCCTGTGTTGTGATCCTCGGGGGTTTTAAATAAGATACTCAGAGACTCAGCCTTGGGGCTCCCTTCTGAAGGGATTTGAATACATTACAACACAAAACCAACAAGTTACAGGCCTAGTATTTAGAAAAAGCGAAGGGAAGGGAGAGTGCTTAGTCACGCACTCGCTATAGCAAGAGAACATCCTGGGATTAGAGAGAGAAAAAAGGACATCAAATAAAGATAAGATGAACTGTTTTGAGTTGAAATGGGGTCACTGCAGCACAGAAAGGCAATTAGATGATAAAGATGAAGGAAATAAAGGAAGTTAGGAGATAGCTTCCAAAGAGGAAATCAGAAAAAAGGAATACATTTCCGTACTAAAATGGTTGAACAATAGAAAAATCTATTCTTCTCTGCCCTCTAAGCTAAACTGTGCATCACAGCCAACATGTGTTCAGTAGTGGGACAGACGGTCTGGTTTCTCTGCTGAGTCGCATACAGTTAAAACCCTCTGTCATGATCACTGATAACCTTTTAATAAACTCACAATTCACATCAAACTAAACTGTTTTCACTTGCTTTCAATAACTAATCCTTGTAATAACTAATCTGAGTAATAGCAGCTACACTCTAAAATGATTAGCGTTAGCTTTCAGCAACACACCACATACCTCATCGGTGTCAAACTCGCACAGAGCCTCAACGGGCAGCAGCTTCTGGGGGGTTTCCCGACGGTACTGCAGAGGCAAGACCTGCAGGCTGCGCTTCTGAAGAGCCTTGACGCGTTCATCAAAGTGGTCCATGGCCTTGGATTGGTCCTACATATATACAAACATACATTACATACAGGCAGCATATTTTGCAGCAGTGTTGTGAAGGAGTCAGTGGTACCGTCTGTCTGTCTGTTGTAAAAGAAGTACTCACATCCAGCTCTCTGATCAGGCCCTCCATCTGATACACATCTTTGAACTCTGGGTTGTACTTCTGGTTGAGATCGGTTTCCATCCGCTTCAGCAGGTCCTGAGTGTCACGTGCTTCCTTGTGGTACTGAACACACACACACACACACACTGATGAGCTTTACCTGTTTAAATGGGTGAAATGTATACACTACTGTGAGTGCGTATCTGTGCCCTGTGTCTGACCTTGTGGTACTCATCCATGTGTTTGAGGTGGTTTTCCTCACAGATGAGCAGGTTCAGGTACTCCTTCCAGTCAGCGTGGACTGCCTCCATATGAGCCTGAAAAACAACAGTGTGTGTGTGTGAGCACTGGATCGGTAGAAATATATTCAAAGCACATTTTAAACAACTTCATCAAAGCGAAAAAAGAGTTAGTTACACATTTTTCGGTGGTGTCACAAACCCAGAATGCATATTTATTTTTGCTTTACGTGGACTTTAAATACTTTAATTGCTTGCTGTGTCACAGCCGCAGCTGCAACTCCACTTGCCAACCGTGTTGGTGACGTAGACTGTATATAAGAAGTGGACGTAGTCACCGTGACGTCACCCAATGGTTTGTGGACTGACATTTTGTCGCCATCTTGGTTTTTAGCAACCAGAAGTGAAATGAGAGGGTGGAGCTAAGTACAGCCAAATGCTGAATAAGACATTTTTAAGCGACCAAAAATGTTAAAATTAACTTTCATGAACTGAAAACACACTGTGAAAGGGTTAAAGTTCTAAGATAAAAACACAGACCGGACAACGCCGTGGTAGCGACCTGTCATTCACAAGGTAGCCAGGACCCTAAAGCATCCCCTGCTTTATGGTCTAGTTGACTCTAAATGGGACCATAATTTACTAAATGAACATCATGTTGTATTGAAGAAGACTTGAAACTAGTGATTGAGACCATAAACTCATGTTTACGATGTTTACTGAGGTAATAAATCAAGTGAGAAGTACGCTCATTTTCTCATAAACTTCTATACAATCAGAGGAGTCGCCCCCTGCTGGCTGTTAGAGAGAATGCAAGTTTAAAGCACTTCAGCGATGGCTTCACTTTTCAGACCCCGGAGTTGCCCGCTGGTTGGTGAGCGGCCAAACCACAATAACCAACTTCTTGTTGTTTTCAGAACACTGGTACTGTATTAAGGTAGTCTTTTAGCCTTTTTCAAATGTCATCAGCAAAGCAGTGAAAGAAAATGTTGTCTTTATGAACGATTCGTCCAAGAGGAAGCATGTACGGGGAGAAAAGAAGAGGCTCTAGAATGAATCCTTGGGGGGTCAATAGGGTTCTGGAGCCCAGGTACACATGCAGCAAGGAAAAGGGTAAAAGAATAGAGCAGATGGATGAGACTGTACCTCAATAACATTCTTCCCTGGATGGTCAGAAGCAGTCAGCTTCTCTCCATCGTCATTCAGTTTGGTGATGGTGGCCTCCTTGGACTCCAGACATTTACTAATGAAGTTCTGTTAGGGCGAGACAGATGTGTTGAGTCTTTTATCGCTCATTTTATATATACAGCGTGCAGCTTGTTTTTAATACGTGGTGTGTGTCCATCCCTCAGCTATACCTCATACTGCCTCTGGCGAGCGGGGTAGTCCAGGTTGGTGTCGCTCCAGTCGTAGTTGATCCTCTCCTCGGCCTGCTGGTCCATCCAGTACAGCTCATTGGTGCAGCGCTGCATGTAGTCCCGCAGGGACAGCAGGTTGCGCTGTCGAGCGCTGGAAGTGGCCTAACCAAGGGAAGGGGAAGGAAAGACTTTTAGAGCTACGACCACATTTTTCAAACATGATGACTTGGATTCCCTGGAAGCTATAGTGCTAAGCTAACAAAATTGATTTGAGGATATTTCTATATAAATATTTAACAGCATAGGTTTCATCTTCTCAAAAGGCTCCGTAATTTCTTAAAACAGCTGTTCCCTGTGGTTTTTAGCAAACGTTACTCGAATTGTGAGGAAATGGTGCATTTAGTTAGTTAGGGACTATTTTCAGCGGCGGATTAATCCACATCTGTTGCTCTAGTGAGTGTTTGTAGCTGCAGGACGGTGTATGTGGGACTGAGTCAAAATCAACTAGAGTGTGTGTGTTGATGGTACTAAAGGAACTCATATGAGACTTTGGATACACAATACTTGTTCGTAGAATACATTCATTGGGCCTTTAGTGTTTTGAACAAATGTAAAGCAGATTTTTTTTCAAATGTAAAAACTTTTGACACTGGCAGTACTCATTATGATACGGTAAACTTGCAGTGAAACGTTCTGTTTGCAGACAGTACTGATGGTGATGAGAGCTGGAATCTTTATTAGGACTGTCAATCAATTAAAATATTTAAAAAACCCTCACAGGTACTGCATTTAGCATAAAACAATATGCTCAAATCATAACATGGCAAACTGCAGCCCAACAGGCAACAACAGCTGTCAGTGTGTCAGTGTGCTGACTTGACTATGACTTGCCCCAAACTGCATGTGATTATCATAAAGTGGGCATGTCTGTAAAGGGGAGACTTGTGGGTACCCATAGACCCCATTTACATTCACATATCTGGAGGTCAGAGGTCAAGGGACCCCTTTGAAAATGGCCATGACAGTTTTGAGCGTTATTTAACCTCATTTGCGACAATCTAGTATGACATAGCGCGTTATTATTATGACATTAACTTTAACAGCCCTAGTCTTTATACAAGCAGCCTACAGTCACAAGTTATGCTGATCAGAGCACACAGCCGTGGGCTTAGAGAGTGAAGGTGTGGGTGCGGTAGTAAATTACCAGTAGTTTGGTGTACTTCGTCTGGAGGCTATTGACGTATTCCTGAAGAAACAGAGAAAACAGGGAGAGTGAGAACAAGACGAACAAGATGAGGGTCATGTGAGTAATTTACAAATAGAGAACTTTTGCATATTGCACACCACTGTTAAAAATATGGATTATGTTAAGTACAATTGTGCAAGATTTTAACCATAAGCAATTATGCAATTTATTTTCAATACAAACAATATATTTTTTTACCAACTAGTGTAAACGGATCAGTGTTTGGTTGTTTAGTCATGTGTTGCTAATGCTATTTAGTTAGCATTACAGCATTTTGTCATTTTTGTCTGACTCTAATAAATAATTGAAAGATATAATATCCAATTCAACTGATATATTTTTGTTTTTTAATTAGCCAACACAGTTACATGATTATTACTTCTCAGGAAACTCAAACCAGTTTAGGTCACTATGAGTAAATAACTCCTGACGTCATTCAGTTCTTTTCTGGCTCTCTGGTTGTACCTTGTCTCCGCTGGTGGCGATGTGAGGAGCCAGAGCCTCCACCTCGCTGTGGGAGATGTTGTGTTCCTCCACCTCGTTCTCCACAGATGGCAGGTCCTGGCCAAAGCCCTTGTTGTTCAGGTTGTCCTGGGCAGGGAGACAAAACGACACACTTCAGTCCACTCCACTAAATTAAATTAGTCTATAATACTGTTGAAACGGTTAAGTGGTATACTGGACGTACAAAGGCAGTTAGTGTTGGCAATGGGATTCATCGATATAAGAACACAGGTACGAACAATCGCGCGGTTTAAGAAGATGAAGTCATGAATCTGACGTAGACCATTCTCGAGAGGAAATTTAAGAACAAACATGAGAAGATATTGGTGAATGAGGCCCACCGTTTATTTCCTGCTTTCTTGTTTTCCTATCACCCCCTATTTCTTCAGATTGATCCGGTTGTTTACTTCTTGTAACTTAGCTTCTGTTAATTCATTCTTTCATTATTTTTTTTAGCTTCTAAAGGACAGCAGAACCAGCAGTAGGTATAAAAAGTATTTACTTTTAACGAATCCCAGTAAGCAAAGTAAGAGACAGTTACAGTTACTGTACATGAAACTGTATTATTATCTAATTTAGGAATCATTTCCTTATTACAATACATGTCTGACCATCAGTTTGACATCTGGTTTCATGAATTGGCAGTGACTTTGGACCTGATCTGGTTTCTGTAAATGACTTTGGACCCAAGATGGTCTTAGCGTCTGTGGACGTATGAGAGAATGTGTGCATGGTCAGGTCCACAGTGGCGACCTGTGTGAGTGTGCAAGTACAGTATGCTTCCTACCAGTTTCTCATCCATCATGTTTCCCCAATTGATGCTGGGCTTCCCCTCAGTGCGGGTCAGGTGGTAGATACGGTCCGTGTCCTCTTTCAGCTTCATCACTTTCTCACGCAGCTGCCTCATGCTGAATACACGCACACACACAAGATGACACAATGTATTATTTTTCAGTTCATTAAATTTAGCATGACAAGATAACAAAGCTTCTATGTGTACAAATGATTCGATTTCTTTCTGAACTTGTATTCTGACTAAAAGAACCATGAGCTCTTCTAACAGTCAGATTATACCACAATGTAAATTCTTATATAAAAGCCGGCACACTTTCTCTTTCAATACAAATATTTATTCTCAATAACTATCTTTAAATATATTTAAATTCTCAAATAGTGGTTTAATTACGTAGAGGGAAACAGACCTTTATTTCTCATTCCCTCTGTTCCCCAGTTAATGCAAATGCAGCATTTCCTCCATGTTTAAATTCAGTCTAATGTACATTTAGATGTACAACGCAGTCATATCAGGCATTCCAATTTGCCCTTTTTCCCTGAATCATGTTAGGCTATTTATTAGCGACCAGCCTTTATGTGTTCGAGCTGGCCGCGCCTCGGCTATTATTTGAGATTTCTTATTTAAATACCAGCATTTATATGAGAATTCACAGTATTTCCAATCGCCTTTATTTTTCTGTTTTGTTTTTTTTTTCCTTTTGCTGCTAAGGTATCGTCAATGAAACTTAACATTTTAAAGAATTTTCACATTAATTCAAGTTTCATTGACGGTAGCTTAGCGATTGAAAGAAATGGCAAAATAGAAGCATTTAGAAGTATTTAGCAAATGAAAACAGTATTTCTGTTTGAGAAGATGAACTGAGAGCAGCAGAGGTCTGGTTCTTCTGGATATCGTAGTTTAGATATTTTCTAACTCACTCCTTTTCTATCATCTCAGCCTGCGGATGCTGGAGGCGCTTGGCGTTGACGGCGTCCTCATCCAGGCTGTTCAGCAGTTCCAGAGTGTTGAGGATTCTCTTGTTGGTGTCCTCCTGATAGAGGGGCTGCTTCCCCTCATTGATCTTACTCACATCCTGCAGAAAAACACAGTGGACGTAAGAAAGTCAATCAGACAAACACTGCTGAGCCACTAATTGTTATATAGAAAATTTTTATTCATAAAGGTTGGAAAATCATCTGTGCATTTGTCAGAATGAACCGGTCTCTGAGGCCTTTGGGAGACGTTGTTATCAGACTGTACCTTGTTGAGGTTCTGCTCGATGTCATAGCTGTTCTTCTCCACTTTATCAGCATTCTTCTGCAGCTTGTCGATCAGAGCGCTCAGTTCTGTGGACGGAGCGCTGGAAGACAAAAACACAGAGGGTGAGTGGGGACACTGTCTGTTATATCCTCCACTGTTTCCCACCTTATTTATCATCACAGACAACCACCGTATTTAATGAGTAATGATGTGAACATCTAAGCAGCAAACATGTCAATCAAAATGGCATGTGTTAACACTGAATACCAATCAACTTTCCTTCCCTTACTGTACTCTACTGTGTTTCTTTTCCAGTGAAGCATTTCTGTGCGAGTGAAAATTGGTGGGTGAAGGTGAAAAATGATTAGAGCACACCAGTGAGTGAGTCTGAACTCATAAACGGAGAGCCCGGTGAAACACAGCTGTAAGATCGGAGGGGACTGAGTGTTTCTGGATTTCACACGACTCCAACAGAGTGCTGGATCGTCTCCCTAGTGGCTTGCGTCAATATCAGGACATGCATTCTCTCAGTTAAACTTTCATTCATATCATATTAATAATTTAAAGGGGACATATAGTGCTAATTTTCAGGTTCATTCTAGTCTATTTTAGGTTTCTCCAGAAGATGCCTACATGCTTTTATGTTGGCTGTTTGTCTGAATATACCTGTATTCACCCTCTGTATGAAACACTCCGTTTTAGCACATGTCTCTTTAAGACCTCCTCCTGAAAAAGCCCAGTCCGCTCTGATTGGCTAGCGAGAAAAATATGGTGTGCCTTTGCAAAGGTAGTTCTCAAGCTGTGGGCGGTTATATTCTAATGAGCAATGAAAGTGACAAAGGAAGGGGAGCCATATCTGAACGGCTTGTTGAATCACATGTTTTCTAATTTAGACAGCCCACAACAAACTGACGGGGTTGTCTGATTTCACAGTTTGTGGGTTGGTAGGAACTCCAGATACCCAAATGTACTGTATAAGCACAGGCACTGATGAAGTGAGTTTTTCATATGTCCCCTTTAAGCTTATAATCCTAATATTTGTTTAACTAGGACCTTCAGATCAAGCAGCGTATGGAAAAGAAGGTATTATACATAATTATTTAATCAACATTTATGTAAATGTAAGATATCAGATCAGACTGGGTATCAGCCGATACCCAGTGTTAAAGGACTCTGTTCAGGATTGGGGCCAAAAAGAACTTGATTGGAACAGTATATTAATACACAGCTAAGTTGATGGCGATCTGCACGGTAAAAGATGTTGCATGGACAAACCAAACTGACATATTGTAACTCTTAGACCTTACTGCAGGCGGGCTAAAATGCCTTATGGTACGTGTCCACAGGGGCATTTTTTTATCACGAGAGATCGCCTCGCTTCCCAGCATTGGACGCTTGATGGGCTACCATTAGGCACAAGGCACTCGGCTCCCGATTGGACGAACGTTTTCCCTCCGTGGGCTGCTGCTTCCAGCTTTCAAACCGGAACAAGCATGGCGGCTCGTTTGGAAACTTTCTTCTCTTATAATCACGAAAATAGTTCACCGAAATGTGTTTCTGAAAACATGTTATGCAAGAAATAAGCCTTTATTTTAGATCGACAACGGTTAGTTTAAAAGTTTCCAGAGGCCGCGAGTCGCATCGGACGCCCGTGATTTTCATAAAGTAGCCTAGACATCAACTTTACGCAAATAAGGAGTGGGCGACGCCATGCTCCGTCTCTTCAATCGCGCCGCCACGGAGGCTGTGGACACGTACCATTACTGACCCGAGTCTGTCCCGGTCTACACTGTTATGATCTACCTAAACAAGCACACCCCCGTATAGCTATGAGCTAGTTTTATAGCTTCTAATGAGCCATAATGTGACCGCTTCTATTCAACACTGTATTGCCTCTGGGATCTTCATACCAGGAAGATGACTCAGAGCTTTAGTCATAATAACACACCAGTGCCAGAACTGGATCTGACTGACTGGATGAAAAACAACATTATAATAGCCTATATAACATGGCATAACTGAAAACACAAGAATTCATTTGTATGCACAGTCACACAGCTGCCATACTGTCTGTTGACATCATTCCTTAAGGTAAAGGAAACTCGCCCAGCAGGTTTGTGCAGCAGACACGTCTAATCCAGTCACTGTGACAATGATCACTCACTGTAATGTGTGCCAAGAGCTTGTATGAAGAAGGCATGGTATCACTCATAGTGTTAATGTGGAGCACTGGAACCAGCCTTCTGTTACAGTAGATCACCTTCGCTACTGTCTTTATGTATTCCTTTATAGGTCCCGTATTGTAAAAAGTGAGATTGTCATGTCTTTTATATCATAAAGCAGGTTTAAGCGATATATAAATACTGTGAAAGTATCAAAACACTCAATCCATGGAGAAACACACACAGCCCGTGTTCAGAAACTGTGCATTTGAAACAAGCCGTCAGGATTTCTGTCCATTTTTGATGTCACAAATCTACAATATTTAGACCATTTCACAGTTTTTAAACGTAAACATAATAAATGTGTCCCAGTTTATTTCCTGTTGCAGTGTATGTGAATGACATCAGCTGACAGGATGTAAACATGGACCTATACTGTTTCCTACCAACGCAATTCCGTTGCCACTCCGTTGAAATGCGCTAAAACAGAGCGTTTCAGACGGAGCGTGAATACAGGTATATTCAGACAGACAGTATGAGAAAAATAATGTGTTTTTTGAACATTAAAGTATGTAAACATGTTCTGGTAGAGACCCAAAATACAAGCATGAACCTGAAAATGAGCACGTTATATCCCCTTTAATTGCCAACGTCAAGAGCAGTTTTGCACTAGAACCTGGCTGCTATAAAAAACATGGCTGATGTCTCTGTATTTATGTCGACTGATAAGTGTCAAGCAAGTCAGAAATACCCAAAATGTGTTTTCAGTGTCTACATTTCACAGTTTGTCCACCAGAGAGCACTGACACGATTATTTTTTTGCTGTTGTGTGGAGGTGTGCAGAGTCAGTTTGTGTGTTTATTTGTGCTTCAGAACGTTAACCGCTGTCAAATATCTTGTGTAAGCGAGCTCTATTTGGCAGTAGCTGTTAAGGGAATGGATTGTTTCATATACACGTATCTACCCATATTAAATCATCACTAACCTTTCTATAACCTTTGTGCATTGCTTTTTGTTTATTTAAATAAATCCGTGGAGGAATTCCATTTAACAAATTACAGCGTCCCCCCCTTATGATATCTTCACATGCACATCCACACCCATTCACCATTTGTACACAAGTTGCATAGCATCTACCGAATGCACACTGGACACTGACTTTAATTTCAAAGCCCCTGCTGGCTTTGAAATTAAATAATCTCAGGACAAGTTTGAACTGAATGAAAAAAAGAACATGTTTGAACTGGTACTGTAGAGTCGAGGCCCATCCAAATGAAAACCACCCGGAGGGGGGTTTCTGTCTTGTTTTTTTAATGAATAAACTCGCCACTTTGTACAGAGCATGTGTAGGAAGAGATTCAGAACAGATGAAAACTAACCCTGCCTTGGTCTTTTTTATTATTTAACACTCCCACTGTGTTCAAAGACAATAGCCTTATATTACATAACTGGTATTTCTTGATTCCCAGAATACTGCTTTTAAATTATAATCCAAATGTCTGAAAACAATGCTGCGATATACCTGCTCCACAATGTACTCTGTGCTCCAAACATGTTGTCAAATAGTTTCCAGGGAGGCTCACTGGCTCTAATTCAATGTTTTTGAGTGTGGTTATGTTGATTCTGGGAAGGAACTGGCATCGGAGCGTTGTAGCTTTGACAAACACAACTCAGATGTTTCCACGGGGAGAGGGTGAAATTAGAACCAGAGCACAAGCTCCAGCACTAAGTCACAGAGGGGTGTGGAGGCACCGCCGCTGCTGTCAGTGAGCGTCGCAGCAAAACACGAGTCCTGCTCTGTCCCAGCTGCCTGCTCTCCATCCATATGTCGCAAGTCTACTGTACATACATGGACGGAGTATGAGACAATGGGCCCCTGGGCCTCATACTGGGAATGTCTCACGTGTCTTTGAGGTTGTTTTACATCTGTTTGTGGTTGTTCTGTGTGTCTTTGTGGTAGTTTTATGTCTCTTTGTGCTTGTTTTACATTTCTTTATGGCCGTATTACATCTCTATGTGGCCCAGATTGGGCCCCTGAGCCTGTGTCCGGTAGGCCTGTTCCATCAATGTCTATAGAGGAAATATATTCCAAATTATAGTGCCTCCTTGCTGCCTGTCTTATACTTTCTCTTACCCAACTTTCTTTAAAGAGAAACCTTGTAACAGGCCTAAACTGGCACTTCACCTTATTATTGTTTGGGTGCAACGGTAGACACTAATCCTGCGGTTCGGAGGCTTTGGGAATCAAGCCATCTTTAGATCTCATGCTTCAACTTGAAACTGTCGTTGAGGTCTTGGCTCACACACTTAACAGGTTGACAGATACCTGTGAGATCACTGCTTTCATGGGCCAACTTAAAAGTGGATAAGACGAGCAGCAGGAAGAGAAATGAAGAGGGCGGAGCTGCATTATTAGGATTCCACCGTTGTCTGTTGGTGGTTAGCAGCAGGGTGCACAAGTTGTTCAGCGGTGATTACAAGACTGTCTTATCTGTACTATGGCATCTTCATTGTCTCATTGCCAAGGTTGGAAATTAACTTTTTTTGTCCACCAGCCATTCAATAGATCACCTGGTGGCTGGTGAGTGATGCGAATCTAGCAGCTGCTTGCATATTTTACCAGCGTTTGGGTGGTGGCTTGTGCTAATTTCAAACCCTGCCGACCAATATGAGCACAAAAATGCAAATAAATCACTGGTTTGGTATGGACTTCTTACATTTTGTGCCTTTTTTGATTTCTTATATTTTTTTCCCAAATTTTCTATAGCATTTTTTTTCTTTTTTATATATTATGTCTCTTGACTTTTGCTCTGTATTTATTGTTATGCACCAAAAAACACCAAGACAAATTCCTTGCAAACCTGCTTGGCAATAAAACAGTTTCTAATTCCTTAAACAGGCGGAAGACAGAACATTCTTTTCCTCTAGATGATGGGTGTGACAGTGGGAGGTGTAACACACCTTACACTGGAGAATTACTCCTTGAAAAACAGATTAGTTGATCTTTTGGTACTCTACACCAGAGGGTGTTATTTTTGAGGCTCCTGAACCCCCCTAACAGCCTATACCTGCTGAGTGACAGGGAGCATTATGCTCTCTACTGTCTTTAAAGGCATTCCTCCTTCCAGAGTAAAGTGGGACATTTGGTTGGAATGAAATGAGCAGGATAGGGATAATGGTAATTCAATAAACCAACTTAAGCCTCAATACACACTTGTATCATTTCCAGGGTGGAAAACCAGACTGATCCAGTGAGATAGGGAATGGGGCTTGGTGGGAGAGGCTGCGAGCCATTCCTCACACATTGTCTTTCTAAAGGAGGACAACCCGAAGACTTATCAAACCAGTTACTACAACTTTACTGCACAGCCTATCAAGCAACCACACCCTCTCTTGAGTTAAAGCACACATTAGGCAATCTAATCTACAACCTCTCTTTTTTGTTTTGTACTCAGAATACACACACAGAGACACCAGATCATTGGCATTAAAGTTACATCCTAATAATTCACAATAATAAAAGTTGATTAAAACAATCTGAAGTCGTGCACCAGACAGGACAGTTTTACTTAAACAAACAGTCAAACCTTCAGCAGCAAGTTATAGTCCACGACAGGCTATAAACGCCCCCACACGATCAATTCTCCTGTTGCATGTCCAGCATATGCACCATACTCCGTTAACATAACTACTAAATAACAATGACTACATCCGTACGCTAAATAAACCACGCTTTATATCAAACTTGAGGTGTTTTGTGAATAAATACGATGTGGTGCTTAATTCGGCAGACTTAGTATACATTATCTTTACGTTTTATTTGTTTAATAGCTTACTTTTTACACTATTCTCTACGCAAACTACGGTGTATTTTGGTGGCAAGGTCACTTTAAATAGGCGTTATTTTGTATGACGTTTGGCAGTAGAGGTAACGTTCTACCTGCTGGAGCTAGTTAGCCGACTACACAGACCAGTTCCGGAGGATTCAAACACCGATAAATGAGGCTAGTTTTAAAAAGAAAGTACCATTAGTAGACTAGACTACTTACCCTGATGTCGGCGTCGTTATAGAGGTGGTCTTGCTCTTCTTCTTGAACATGTTGACAGGTCACCTGTCAGCGGGCTTCCGACAGGTAAAGCAATCCCAGTATAGGACAGGTGAGCCTCAGCTGTGTGTGTGTGAGTCCTCTGCTCGTTCAGCTGTGTGTGAGTGAGTTAGTATGTGAGTGTGTGAGTCCACACAGCCTTCTCAATGTCAGAGCTTCCACTCCCACAGATACTGCACCAGCCTTCACTTTTAGTTTACACACACACACACACACACACACACACACACACACACACACAACCTGTCTTGTTGTAGCCTACCTGTCAGCCAGATGAGGACAGGTGGGGCCACAGAGCCAGGCCACGCCCTCCAGCTAGCCTCCCAGGTATTCACACACACACACACACACACACACACACACACACACGCACACACACACACACACACACACACACACACACACATTACTTAATGCAACTATAGTCCACAGTGTTAAAATACACACTGCATCTGAGAACTATAACTACTCTACACAATAAGATATGTCCTGAAAAAGAAAGAAAGAAAACAATAACTGTTGTCACTAGGCCTATATTGCACAATATTGTGGCACAAAAACAAACAGAAGAAACACAAAACTATGTAAAACAGGGCGTGACAACACATGTTATGTGTTTAGGAAAAACATTGTGTCTGTTTGTGCAGTAATAAATGTGTATTATTGTAACAGTAACAGATGGAGTTATCACTACAGAGAGCACACAGTGAACGAGTAGGACATGGTGCCGTGTATCATTTAATAGACCACAGATCAACTATGAAATCCTTTGTAGCTGTTGCGGGGGTGTGTGTGTGTGGCCACACTGGCTGAACCAGTCAGACTTGACAGTGTCCTGATCCTATGCGACGTGAATGTGTGTCTCAGTCAGTGAAGGTGTGTGTCAGTGATACTACTACTGTACGACTCTCCACAGGGTTTCCAGGTGAACTATTTCCTAACTGAACTAGAAAGTATAAGGAGACATCAAACTAGATTGACGTGACAACTCAGCTGCACTGTGACTTCACACTTAACCCGGACCAGTTTGGTGATTTTAGCTGGTTCCCGTTGCATCACAGGCAGTTCCACCATCACCAATCACTGTGTTCATACACTCACACAGAAACTGCACAGCTTCATGTCTCTGAGATCAGGCTTCTAGAAGTGATTCACTCCATATTTAGGGCTGTCTAAGTCAATGCGATAATAACGTGTTAAAGCTGAAGTAGGCGAGATTGGAGCAAATATGATTAAAAAAAGTTATTTTTATAAAACGTATATCCTGACAGTAGTACATGAAACAGGTAATCTGAAAAAAATCATGTGCCTCTGTGTCCTCCGGTGTCCTCCGGTGTCCTCCGTGCGCCGAACGGCATCTGTAAGATTTCACATACCGGAGGAAAACAAGCAGTAAGAGCTGAAGCAGTAAGAGCTGATGTGAGGTCTGCTGTCCAGCTGCCGTCTATGAGAGCCGGCTGTCAATCACTCGCAAACTCTGACCAAATGGTCAAACTAGGCAGCGCTGATCAAATATGAATCAATATTATGTTACGTTAATGCCTTTTTCTCTCCTCAAATGTTCTCAGAATCATCTTGTAGTGCACGGTTTAGCTGTAAAATGAGAAAGTTTGTGACGCCGTTTGTGAAATCTGGTGAAGGAACGCCAAGTTCATGAAATGACCTGTGATTGGTCAAAGTCTCCCGTCACGGGCTAGATTTTCTAAAGCCTGAAAACAGAACCATGAGGAGCAGAAGTCTAGTTATCTCTCAGAACACTTGAATTACAATATGCTGAAAGGTTATTATGGAATTTTTGCCCAGTGATGCAAAAAATACACTGCCTATTGCCACTAACGCCACAAAATTTCTTTAACGCATTAACGCAACTTGCAATTGTTAGATTGTAGCGGGCTCAGTTTTAAAGCTAGAGTGAAGATACTGGTATCATACAAAACTAGAAAATGTTATGCTAGCTTGTCGGAAAGAACAAGGAAATAACACTCCCAACTTGCACTCAAATTTTTTGGGGTAAAACTGGTCATTTTCAAAGGGGTCCCTTGACCTCTGACCTCCAGATATGTTAATGAAAATGTGTTCTATGGGTACCCACGAGTCTCCCCTTTACAGACATGCCCACTTTATGATAATCACATGCAGTTTGGGGTAAGTCATAGTCAAGTCAGCACACTGACACACTGACAGCTGTTGTTGCCTGTTGGGCTGCAGTTTGCCATGTTATGATTTGAGCATATTTTTTATGCTAAATGCAGTACCTGTGAGGGTTTCTGGACAATATTTGTCATTGTTTTGTGTTGTTAATTTGTTTCCAATAATAAATATATACATATATTTGCATAAAGCAGCATATTTGCCCACTCCCATGTTGATAAGATTATTAAATACTTGACAAATCTCCTTTTAAGGTACATTTTGAACAGATAAAAAATGTGCGATTCAAGATTAACTATTTTAATCGACAGCCCTACTTCATAGCAACACACACCTCTGGAGCCCCTTGTGTTGTTGTTTTGTTGGAGAGTTATTGACAGTCTGAACATGGCCTTGTGTTTTTAATTCACTTGAATGTAGACCTGGTGTGTGCGAACACAATGAATTTGAGTCCCTTCCTAACTTAGAGCTTTCTTAGGACTCTCTAGAGTGGAGTTTTCCTCAAACGGGGTCATTCTTTCCATCCCTCTGGTGGAATGAAACAGTGTCATTCAACATCTGGGCTGACGGCCATGACCTCTCAACCATGGAAGGAAAGGCTGTTATCAGCTGGGTGGGAGGAAGAGCCGGAACAACCAGCCACGGATGTGACCCCAAACAATGGTGTGTGTGTGTGTGTTTCCATGTTCCCATGTCTTTGTTTTGGAAATCGAGTACACAGTAAAGTCTTGAGTTCTATCTTTTCCCATGACACCTCTTTCCCTCCATGGCTTGTCACATGCAAACAGCAAAACCTTTCTGGCAGGTATAAAATGGGAATAGTACTGCAAGTGTTTCAGTGTTAAAGGTGAGGTGTGTAGGATTTGGCGGCATCTAACTTAAACCTCTCCCGTGTGCCAAACATGTAGGAGAACTACGGTGGCCGATGCAAAAACATGAACACGCGAATGTCCCTCTCTAGAGCCAGTGTTTGGTTTGTCCGTTCTGGGCTACTGTAGAAACATGGCGGCCGGCTCTGTGAAGAGAGGACCTGCTCCATATGTAGATATAAACGGCTCATTCTAAAGTAACGAAAACACGACAAATCTTATTTTCAGGTGATTATACAAGAAAGAAAACATACTTATATTAATATTATATACCATTTCTGCCAATAGATCCCCGTAATAGTTACATACTGGTCCTTGAATTACAGTCTATTCAAATGACTCTTCATGTGGTCCATGTTCACAGGGAAATCTTATTCAAAGTGTGAGGATGACTTTATGTGTCTGACTCTTTGAATCAGTTTGCTGTGTGCTGCAAGCAGCTATATTTAACGGCCCCTTCCCACTCTTTCCATGGTTTGTTCTCATTATAGTAAGTCAGTGACCCCAGAGTTCAAGATAGTTTGACCTTTGACTTCAGAGCGGCTGGAGTTTAAAGAAGTCCAAACCAAGCGACAAACACCACCTGACTCACTGCTTGACTGACAGGTGTCTCAGCCTTCTTCTTTGCTCATTCCATCACCTCCAGCCACATTACTTCCCTCTAATTTGGATAAATTTGGATTTTCTGGCAGAAGGTGACATTGAGATTTAAAATCAAACTCCAGGACCTGGTACTTACTGCTACTACATGTGATTTATTTATTGATCCATTATCTGGATAATGTAATATTAATAAGTGTTCTTATTCTGCCCGTATTCTGATCAGATCTCAATATGCAAATTAGGTAGGTGGAGCTGACAGACTTTTTAACAAACGTAGTGTGTCTCAAGTGATGTGGGATGTACTCTTGAGGGATCTCTACGACATGCAAGATGAGGGTCATGTGAGACAGCAAAAGGCATCCGTAGGCTACTTTTTGGTAGCCTAACTTGACTAATCTTATTCCCTGTAAGGCCGCTTTCAGAACAACAGCCTGTGTGAAAAGAGCTCTCTCATCTAACAGTAAAGCGGGGAATCTCTGTCTGTCTGTGTGTTATCCGCATATCTCGAGAACCGCTCATCCGATCTACTTCACACTTAGCAGGTGTATTGCTGGGGACCCAAGGGAGTGCTTTTTTCAAATTTGGTGCAATTTGGACACGCGACACATTCAATATTAATAAACTTTGAATAAACAAGCGAACAGGGCTCTGCAGTGCAGCGTGTCATCTGCAGCCAGCAGACGGTGGCTCTTTGACTGTGGGGTGTACTCTGAAATAATAACACAGGAGATGGAATACACTACAGACTGCAGTTCACTTTTGCTGCCGGATCCTGGATATAGCCTGCTAACGCTACGTCGATGCTGGATAACGTTACAACCAAACTCTTCATCACTTCCCTGGCTGGAGTCAACGAGCATGAGCGGTTAGCCTATACAGGAACATCACCACTCTGCCATTACAACTCAAATTGTGTACGTTTTTGCCAAACTAATTTATAACTTTACCTCTGGTTAAATACCTTCACTCATTAAATAGAAAGCAAGCGACTAATACACCTATACAATTACCTCCGCTAAGTGTATTTCACCGATGTTGCAGCCAGTAGCCTACTACTTGTGCGACTTGGTTGTTTTTTCCCCCCGTGACTAAGACTAAAACTCGATAAACACCAGTAAAACACCTCTCCTAATTAAATCCATGCTCTACTTTATAACAAATATCAAAGACTAATACGCCTATTTGGAAATTACCTATTTGGAAGTGTATTTCACCAATGTTTCTGACCGCAATCACCCGCATCTGAGGCGACTTTGGCTCAGAGGGTAGAGCAGTTCGTCAACCAGTCGGAAGGTCGGTGGTTCGATCCCTGGCTGTTCCAGTCACATGTCGATGTGTCCTTGAGCAAGACACTTAACCCCAAATTGATCCCGAAGGCATAGCCATCGGTGTGTGAATGAGTATTTAGATTAGATCCTGATGGGCAGGTTTGCACCTCGCGTGGCAGCCTCTGTCATCAGTGCATGAATGTGTGTGTGAATGGGTGAATGCTGACATGTAGTGTAAAGCGCTTTGAGTGGTCGAAAGACTAGAAAGAAGACAAGTCCATTTACCATCTAAACGTCATTATAAATCTACAGCTGTTTGGGGCCTTTTGCTTGGGGTCCCAAGGCCCAGGTTGCCTGCATATCTTCCCGGTGAAGTCTGCCCCTGCTCTTTTTTCCTGTGAACCAGAGTGTGTTCTCGAGAACACAGAGATCAAGCAGCAACACGCAATCGGCCCGTTCTGAACAGGCATGTATTGAACGGGGACTGCGCTTAGTTTATTTGAATGAAGCCAGTCCGTCAACACAGCAACACAACGTGATGTCATCCTCAAGGCGCTGCGTTGGCAAATGAAATACATGAACCTTCTCTCAGTAGTGTTCCTTTGAGAGCCTTCGGAAGCAATACTGCTGTATGGCTCTACTTCTTTCCCCTTCGTAGAGGAGGAGTTCATCTGAAGCCTTTTGACGGACAACTTGAGATACAAGGAACAGGTGGAGTTGTTGGATGGATTTTTAAAGAAGCTGATCAAACAGATGTCATTTACACCTCCATTAGATCTGATTACAATGTCTGACAACACTGTGACTATGATACGTTCTGCGTATATAATACACCTGCGCTAGCAGGCGTTTTTCCTGATCCAGATAAGATTTTTAGATACTGATCACATGTTAATACCAGGAGGAAATAGTGTCTCTATTTCAAAACATTCCTTCTACATGAAATCCGAGATGGCACATGCAGCTGATGTGACACTACATCATGAAGCGGATGAAATTCTACATTAGAAAAATAACCTAACCCTAACCAGACCCAAGCCTGAAGCTCTGCGCGACAAAATGGTCCAATGAATGTGCATGAGAACAGAATGAGGTGGAAAAAGCAGGCAGAGGAAAGACAACTTTGTAGAATACATTTCTGACGCTTTTCCTCCTAATTCAGCTGAAGGACAATAACATCTGCTGAGTGAATGACGTATGCAGGCAAAAATGTATTGTCTCATCCGTGGATATGGTTGTAATTTGGTAATGAGGGTGTAGTGCAGTGATTTGAAGATAGACGGCATTCCCAAAGGCAGGTAGTTCAGAGAGCGAATATGTATCAGATTTGACACAAGCAGCGAGAAACAGTCGGGATTAATCAGAGCAGCAGACAGTGTGCACAGGGGTGAATTCACACGAGTTTGTTTTCATTATATTTGACCGAGCTGTACTTATCTCACGTCATGTCATCAGAAGCTAACAGTGATATCTCGCAGGGGTGACAGCCCCCACCACTGACCCCATCACCACTGCATTCCTCTACTGATACAAGGCTGAGAGTCGATCAATGAAGGGTACCGCCCGTTCTCTGCTTAAACATTAACATCACGCCTCCCTGCAAACAGCTCATAATGAAACCTGAAACTACATTAAGTCGGTGGACGTAAAAGGAAACAACGCTCTGACTGGTGGACGGATTTATTAATGTGTCCTTTTTATTTGGACTTCTGAAAAGGTTTTACACCAGTATTAAACCAGTAACTCACCCATACTGGTAATTAATTAACATGTTTTAACAATTCCCTTAAAACCTCCTTTAACTTTTTTTTTAATATTAAGACTGAGGTGAAATTGTATCCATAAGGTGAACTGTGTAAATGGTGCTCCTTGCCCTCAGTCTGCCCTTCCAGGTATGATAAACGGGTTTGACCCTTGGACCCTGATAGGGGCATTGGTGTAAAATAATCTTACTTTATACAGTGAAGTACAATCAAATCAGTGTTTAACAAAGTGAATACGATATGATTACATATATTTAATTTAGCTTTTATACGCAGAAGGTATCATTATGATTAACAATCTCCTTTTCATATAAATATATGTCCAGGCCAAGAAAGGAAGCAATAAAACAGGATATAGATTTAAGAAATGTAAAGAAGGCGACACAAAATAAATTTAAAAATTAGCAATAAACATTAAAAAAAATCATAAACGAAATCACAACCAAGAATTGGGTTTAAAGTTTTTTCAGTATCTGACGTTCCTTAAAATGTAAAACAATAACACTGAAATAACCCAGAGAATTATATGATGGTACAAGAATAGATTTAAGTATAATTACAGTTTGACAAAATAATCTTATCACTTTCTAGTTTGTATTCTGATCTTTCAACCACATCTCAGGGTCTTCACCATGGATGAAATAAGAAGATGCAGAAGTATCAGATCAAGGACTATTCGGCTGCTAAACAGCTTCTTTCCCACAGCAATCAGACTGCTCAATCAGAGAATGTGAACTGCACCTAAGAGACTGTTCCTTTAAAAATATTTTACATTTTTAAATTATAACTATTTATTCTATTCTATTTTAGCGTGCTTTTAGTTTATTTATTAGTGCTCTTAATTATTAGCTAATTAATTTATAGTTTTCACCAATTGTTTTGCACTGAATTACTGAGTGGTGGATGTGTGAAACACAATTTCGTTTTTATGTGGAGCATATAAATAACAAATAAAGGAATCTTGAAAATATATAATTTTTTTATTTTATGTTTTACAGATCACTGCCTTCTTCAGGATCAGAACAAAGACATTTAACCAGTGCAAACACTATGATATGCTTTCACAGGCTGAATAGAATTCCTCGTAACAAATACAACTGTTAGAGTGACCTTTCAATTCAGCCATGATTAGGTGTTAAGAACTCGAGTTTGATCGTGGGGTTTATCTTTATCTTAAGTTGCCCCTGGTTCTTCAGGTAATGCTAATGTAGCAGAGACGGTTTGTCTTTGTGTAAATGGTAAAGCGTTCCAACTGGGTGTAGTCGGGGAGGCTGATTCAGGTACTGTACCATGACTGGAATGTTTGGCTGGACTGTTGAACTGGTATGGCAGCATTCTGATCGTGAGCACAGACATGGTTCAACCGTAGGGAGAGGCTGATACGCTGTCTGGGCTCAGGAAGACTCTGATGAAGTACAATACTTAAGGATGCAACACTAGTGTGCGTTTAATTTGCTGTTCCGGGGCAGGAGAGAGTAGTGAGACCTGAGAGCTGTACTTTAGTTTCCTGGATCACTTACTGCTGCTCTGCTCTTAACTCTGACCTGTGACCTCTGCGAAGGCGAGAGGCAACAAAAAGACAACTAGAAATAGAGGTGGAGGTAGAAGAAGCAGTAGAAGTAGAAGTAAGATAGGATAAAAACTTTATTTATCCCAAGTCACTCAGTTGAGGGTGTCAGGGTCGAATGGCCTGCAGTGGTGGATACACTGTGTGGACCAAATCTCTCCTGCCCTTTAGTTATCTGTGACAGGGTTAGAAGCTGGATCGCTTCCACATACTAGACAAAACCCACATTGTTCTGAGCGCTCTGTCCAGCTAGCTAGCATAGTCTTTCACCCTTGTCGCAACCTGTGCATCTCTGTCCGTCCTTTGAGCCACATTCCCACTCCACCCAAGCCTCATGCATTTCCTAGGAACTCTCCATCCACCCATGATATGCCCTCAGACTTTCCCACCAGTCTTGGTCACCTGATTCTCACATGGGTCAGTATCACCATAAAGTACGTTTGAGACTTCACAATTTCCCCCAAAAATCTGAGATTTTCCATTTAACTTCATATTTATTGTATTAAGTAGGCTGTTAAAAAATGCATGTTGGTCAAACTCCTGCACTTTTAATAATTTATGTGCAAGCAGAGAATGTATGAACAAACCGCAAAAATATGTCCACCCTGTCATCACCCTGAAAAGCAGGTGTGCTGGGGGTGGTGTTAAAGTCGCAGTGATGGCCTACTACTATGTGTGCAGGTACGACACGGAGAAAACAGTGCATTCATGCCGTTGTTAGGATTGTACTCCACATTCCCCAGGGAGGTGTGATCTTGTTAACTCTAAGGTGTGTCTGGCTGTCACCAGGGTTTTATTACCTGGAGGAGGTGGGTTCACTGCTGCTGGTATGACAAGTATGACACATGCAGCTTTGGGACACATTGTTGCCAAGGGTGGTGCCACATGAATGTTGTTTCGTTGTGTACGGCTCTTCAAGGGGGATACTCCTGGGCATCCTGCAGGGCGTTCTTGTTGTACTACTCTGCCATACTTTACATTTTTTAGCTCTGACTTTCCCTTTAACCTACCGCCTTGAGTAGCTTTAAAGTTAGAGAAAAATATTTGAAACCCATGCAGGCTAGAAAAATAAGAAGATATGGTGTCATTTGACAATGTGAGATATAAAGTTATGATGGACCCAGTCTGTGATCAAACCAGCATGTTTGCTGGGTCAGTACCACGCATGTGAGGAAGCACACAAACGGTGAATTGGCACAGGGTGTGGCAAACACTGACTGAGTTTCCTCGGAATCACAGAGTGTACAGAGAAAGCCGCAGAATGAAAACAAAGCAGTAAAGTGCATTCTTGTTTTCTCCCACAAATTGTATTAATATATAATTAATTGTATTAATATTATAATATATATATATATATATATTGTACTTTTTACTTGGTAAATTATTCTTTATTCATTTATCTTTTAACAAAACTTTTAATGACGTGTCATGTGACAAATGTTCATACTTAATGTATCTGCAAAACACTCACAGACAATGCACTTTCTTTGCTTTTCGACAATAAAAGCAGCAGTTTCTTTGAACTATGTAGCAGGTGAAAGGTGTGTGCAGCAAACAGCCTGTCAATGACAGGTGTGACCGACCCTTCAGGTTTGAAACACCATGCATTCTGTAGTCACACACAGATCCATGCAGGCAGTCACACAAAACAATCACTCACTCATACTGTCACAAAACTATGCTGAACCCTTTGCTGCTTAGCATTATTAGAATAGTCTGTAGGCGACCAGGCGACTCCACCCTGCCCTAAAAAATGTGTGATCCACTTGGTGAGCCTAACTACTACCTGTGCTCAGGTGAGGACACATTATTCTCACAGTGATACGACATAGTAACACAATAAGCTTCTTCTGCATGTGTTGAGAAGTGTCACATAAGTCTGATGATGTTCTATATTGTCAACAAATTCCATTGAAAACATCCCAAACCAACAATGAATGTATCTGCTAACAGGTATCTGTGTGTATCAAAGCCTGATGTATCTGATTCCGATAACCTTCCTCACATTAATACAAAAAAAAACCCTGAAATGTCATATTTCTATTATGTTTTTTTCAGCTCTGACTGGAGCACTTTCTAATAACATCTTCTTGTTGCACCCTCCTCTTCTGCAATGGTTTTAAAGGCACCCTACTGCCGAATTAGCGCCACCAGCTGTTTATCTTGAAGCGCTCGACACGGTCGATGGAAACTCGGAATTCATCTGCATTCCAACAGGTTAGGGAAGGTGGAAATGATTGAGGGGGTGGAGTGTTCAGCCATGATATTAGCACTGTTAGCGACTGCTGCATTGTCACAATCTCAATGCTGAAAGTTATTAACACTGTAGGTCAATCATATAAAAGCATAGAATAATTCTTCAAAGCATATTTTAAAAAAGAGAACAATCTCTCTTTAACTGTTTGAAGGTTTTTGCAGCTCATGATGAATCAAGTTGTGTGTTGATGTGTGTGTGTTATAAATATTATAAATTAAAGGGACTGTTTGTAACTTCTTACAAGTATAAATCATTGTGGGTCGGTGTCCCATGCGCACTCGCATGTGGCTACGCTGTTCAGACTCAGACTCCAACACAAACTACACGGAAGCATCAAAACCGCAAAGTTTTATCTAGTGAAGCCCGTCTGTTAAACAGTGTCAACTCTTCCTGCTCCAGCCTCCCGACAACGGTCAGAAGACACAGGGGAGACCATAGCTTTGGTCTCCAGGGCCGGAGTCTCTGCTGTACTCTGCTCCGGCATCTCCCCTGTTCCTTCTGATCGCAGACGGGAGGCCGAAGCAGGAAAACACAGGATCAGCATTGATTCACGGAGAGACCTTCGTCTAGTCAGCTAACATTACTGGCAAGCAGCTGAAATATAGAGTGATATTGTGGTTTTAGCTGACGTGTGTCGCCTCACTGTTTTGACCGATGCTCGTTCATATCTATGTGGAGCGAGCACAAGCTTGAGCACGAGCAACAGGACGCTGACTTTCGTCGACTTAACGGCCACAGGTGTCGTTGTTAACAAGCAATTTCTGATTCTTACATAGAGTCCCTTTAAATGAACCATTGTATCAATTTTTTTTTATGTAAAATACATTTATAACAAAAGCGAAATAAGGGAAAAACAGAGATGTTTTAAATAATCTATATGGAGACGTAAGGATGTATTTATGCAAAACAATCTCTGTAGTTTCAGGATATGGGAATATGTGTGTGTGTGTGTGTGTGTGTGCGTGTGTGTGTGTGTGTGTGTGTGTGTGTGCGCGCGCGCGTGTGCGTGTGCGTGTGTATGAGAGGAAGCCCTGGGACCAGCAGTAGCTAATGCCCCCAAAACCCTGTCAAAGCCAGCCTGACAGGAAAATGCTGTTCTGTCTGTCCGGCCTGTAAGCCTTGCAGAGCCACCTCTGGTTACAGTCTGGGGGCCAAACCAACACCACACATGCTGCTATTACTATACATGTGAAGACATTGTATTGTCTCTAACCATAAATCTGACCTTAACCCATTTAGAGGAATAGTATATAGAAATGCACTTATTCGCTCTTTTGCCGAGAGTTTAGATGTTAAGATTGATACCACTCTTGTGTCTGTATGGTACATATGAAGCCACAGCCAACAGCTTGTTAGCTTAGCTTAGCATAAAGACTGGAAAACAGTGAGAAACATTAGCCTGGCTCTGCAAGGTATAACAGTATCCTAAGGATAAAGGTGGAGACCAAAAACAGAGCTAAAAGAGAGTGAATATGGATTTAGATTCACCAGGTGGACACAAACAACACTCCAAATCAATGTTAATGTTGCTCTCTGTGTCTGCTGGATGTGTAAATAAGCAACTGTTTGCTCATAGATTAGCCTAACAAGTCTATAGGGTGATATGTCAGATATTGTGTTTTCAGTTTGTTCTCAAGTTGGCAAAAGAATAATTCAGGTTAGCTAAACTCTGAAAGAGAAAACAAATGTGTACAGTAAAATTAAACTGTCTATAGTAAACATTCAACAGAGTTTACAGACCCACTCATCTGGATTTACTGTTGTTTTATCAACAACCCATGTGATCGACGTGTGTTTCTTGCCCAGTCAGACTTCATTGCAACGATCTCAGTGATTACTTTGGTGAGAACAATATTATCTTAATCGATAGAGATTATGACAAAAATAAGACCTACGTACACCTGAAACCTGACAGTGTATGAGCTGAAAGAACCACACCTCAAACTGGTATGTCATGGCAGCAGTGTGTGTGTGTGTGTGTGTGTGAGTGTGAACCTGCTTGGCCAGATCTAGACTTTTTTTCTTCAAGTGATAATGTGATGTCTGACAGTCACTCACACAGAGAGAGAGGAGGACATTTTCAGGCTGTCTCATCCCCTCCCAGCCCCAAACCACAGGAGAGAAACTGTGCAGCCTCATCAACACTGCGTGCCAATACTGATCTTCATTGAACATGACTGCACTGCAATGGCACCTACAGAATGCACTATAAAAACAGGCAACGCCTGAGGTCAAAAGGTCATTTGTAATGTGAGGAGTAGAGCAGAAGCAAGGGAAGGAGGAAGAAGATGAGAGCCTGCTCTCCTGAATAGAAGAAGTGAAAATGAGTTATAGAATATGGAAATAAAAACGCAGGTGCATTCATTCTGTTATTTCTGACTACTATTGTCTTTCTTAGGCTATAGTGTCAGCATTTTGCCCCACTGGACCAAAACTAAATCTGGTAACTATACACATTCATGTTTACCAAAGAATGATTACGACTTATTTTACTGAACTCCTAACCTTTACTGTAGCACCACCATCAGGCCAAAACACAAGACTTATCAAAATGATCAGCTAATTTACAAATATGACATAAACCCTCACCATGATGATAAAATGTTTAGTAATTATATAATTTATATATATATTTATATATATATATATATATATATATATATGTGTGTGTGTGTACCCTTATCTTTCACTCCTTTTGGTTCCTTGATTTTATTGTGATGTTTTAGAAAGTAGGCTAATACATTCCTGCACGCTGTGACACTAAGTCAACTGAAAATGCAACTTTTCCGTTATAGATCTTCAGCATATTTGACGGCTGACTGACAAAGATCTACGACTGAAATGTTGCATTGTCAGTAAGCTGACAGCGTTTAGGAATACAGGACTGTTTTTGGATCTGATTGTCTGACACACCTGTCTGTGCATTTGATAACGCTCCATTTGACTTTGTACATTTTAGAGAAGTGAACATCATTATTGTGACAGTGTTTTTGTCATCTCCTTCAGCAGTGCTGAACATGTGCTGAATTCCATTTGATAAGTTGAAGGTGAAGTATTGAGACTTTCTACACAGGTAGGATATTGTCCAGAAGAGGGTGCTACATGTCCAGTTGCCTGTCTGCCTGTGCTGATCACAGTAAGACTCAGTACCACTTCACTTGTAAGCCTATTAATTACCTCCAGGAGACCGTAGGTTGACCTGATGAACTCATAGAGGATCTTTGATGAGTTGACATCGTCCAGGTAACACAAATATTATGAATCTCAGAGTGCCTCAACATAAATATGTAGCAATGTTGCCAATAATAAATGTCACAATATAAATTAGTCAGTATCTATACAAATATAATCCTTCGTCAACTTCATTGGGAAGTTTTGTATCGCAAATCTAAATTTAATATAGAAGTAATTGTCACCTGAATAACCTCCCACAGTGACACGGCCAGGTGTAGGATCCATACAAAGTCCACTGGATATTTGGTCAAATGTGTAGCAGGGCTTACTTACCTTTTTGAAAATGACACAACTATGACAATAAAAGCATGTGCATTGTTTTATCGGTATCAGAGTGTGAAAGGGCACGAGGTGAGGATTCTTGAAGAATCACAGTTTTGTCCAAAGGCCTCTTTTCGATGCTCTTCCGTCCCAGATGAAAGTTGACAAATGTAAAGAAAACGTAGTGAAATCTGGTGCTGGTCCTACATCTCACTGTGAGACACTTTTGTCTCATTATTATATATACAGTATATAAGATAAGATAAGATAAGATAAGATAAGATATTCCTTTATTACTCCCACAGTGGGGAAATGTGCAGTGTGCAGCAGCAAAGGGGATAGTGCAGAAACAAAAAGCATCAGTAAAAAACAAAAATCAAGATACAACACAGTGCAAAAAGCAAAACAAAAGTAGACAGACATATAAAATATGAACAATTTAAAAAGAAGGAAATCTAAAAATAGGAACAATTTGAACAAGGGGAATATTAAAAATTGGAACAATATATACAGTATTGACAATAAAACAGGCTAATATGGAAATATGATACATTATATACTATATACTGTATAATATATATATATACTGTATATACATATATATGTATATATATATATATATTATGGCATACCATTTAGGAAATTATTTATCTATATATATATATATATACTGTATATTATGGCATGCCGTTTAGGAAATTATTTATATATGTATATATATATATACATATATAATGTGAAACCTGAGAATATGGAATGAAATGTGAGAATATTGAATGAAACTCTGAGAATATGGAATGAAATCTGACGTCATCAAGGCGCTGCAGCCATCTTGTGTTTTAGGTCATTATCGTACAGATGTTGGTGCTGCCAGACGTGTGTGTCACTATGAGTGAGTCAGCACGAAATCTAGTATCAGTAATCCTAAATAATGAGGAGATAATTAACACCCTGGTGAATGTGTGTACCACAGGCCAAAATAATACCGGTCAACATATTCAACACCGTTCTACAGATGAAGAGTTTATTCACTTTTTCATCGTGGAAGAGTAATGCAGAACTGAAGTAGTTCACTAAAATTGGAAATATATTGACAAATTTGAACTTCCCGGATCAGTAACTCATAAACAAAATGCTGTTAAAACACAAACGAGGGCTCTTTCTAACCGTAGTAAGGTAGACAACGAGCTACAAGCTCATTTTAATCAAAACGAACTGGACACGGCCGGCTGTGAGATGAGCGGTCAGGGACCGTCTACAAAGTGCAACGCAGATATAAAAAATATTCAATAACTTCACTATTATACAGTAGTGATACCAAAAAGTAACTATCTGTAGAACAGTGTTGGATATGTTTACTAGTATTATTTTGGCCCGTGGTACACACATTCGCCAGGGTGTTAATTATAGATTTCGTGCTGACTCGCTCATAGTGACACACACGTCTAGCAGCACCAACATCTGTACAGATTATGACCCTAAAACACAAGATGGCAGCAGCGCCTTGATGACGTCAGATTTCATTCCATATTCTCAGAGTTTCATTCGATATTCTCACATTTCATTCCATATATGTTTAGAGGGGACACGTTTCTTTGGTGGAACTGCTCATGTACAACCGAAGTGGGACAAGGGGCCCCGAGTACACACTGATTTTCTGTAAGGGGTCACAAAGGGCCAAAACGTTTGGAACCCACTGGTTTCACCTTTACCAATTCATTGTATTATATCAGTTCATCATATATTTTGTTTCTCAATCTGAAAAGTAACTATTATTAGTAACTACAGCTGTGAAATAGCAGTAGTAGTACAATATTTCCCTGTGAATTGTATACGTGGAGTAGAAGTATAAAGATGTCTGGCATAATCAGTCATGTGTAGGTTATAAAACAGAACCATTTCTTGGGTGTAATGCAAATGAAGAGAGTTTGTCATGTTTCATATGTGTTTATAGGAAGAAAGTGTTCAATGCGGTTATAATTTAGGGTACAGTGTTATTTATTGCCAGTGTCATTATTAGGGTGTTGTGCCAGTAGATCGCCAGTAGGTGTCAGTGTTGCTACAGAAGCCATGTAGGTGAAGGGAGCGTCACAGGGAAGTCTCGCGTGAATAAGTGAGATAATGAGAATCTCTGTGTACAAGATAGAAGTAGAATACACTGTGTAGCGATGTCAACCTAAAGCAGTATTTTACATTTTGCAGGTAAGCTGGTGATGTTAGTTAGAATTCTGTTAGGACAATGTTTACACTGTACTTCTGTGACACTGTGTTCAGTTCAGTGAATGTTTAGCGTGTGTTAGCGTCTGTTTTGCTGCTTCAATTTAGCCAGTTAGCTAGCAGCTAATACGAGGGTTACAGCCGCCGTGGTTACTATGGTAACATTAGTAGTAGCGCGGGGCGCTGGGAGCTTTGACAATGAGCCCTCATGTTAGGGAGCCCTCCCATAGCTCATATTAGCCTTTTGCTATGACTATTGTTTATGTTGTTGTTTACTATTTATTAAGAAATATAAGAAATATGGTGTTATGCTGCTGAGCTAAGGTTATTTAAACAGGAAGTATTTCGATATAATACCCTCTAAAGAGTTTAGAGATGGTGTAATCTTTGATTTTGTGCATTCCTGGCATTTTGTTACTGTTTATGGTGAATAAGTGAGATGATGAGAATCTCTGTGTACAAGTTAGAAGCAGAATACAGTGTAGCGATTGTCAACCTAAAGCATTATTTTACATTTTGCAGAACATCTTAAATAAATGTGTAGCACCAGACTGAGCCTGTGGGACATCATTCTGTGCACCGCTACAGATGCATCAAATGTAAATACTCAACTAAAGTACAAGTACCCCAAAATGTTACTGATGTACACTTGAGTACATGTATTTAGTTCCTTTCCACCTCTGGATACCACCTTGGTGTGTGTATATATGCTAAGCTCTGTGACCACAGTGTGCACTGTGCTGCATTTTGAATATGAGCATGTTGATGACATGTTTCTGCTTGCATATTTTTTTTGTAATCCCATCATAGCACGATGATTCACCCGACATTCATCGCACATCTGACATGCCTCAAAATTGGTGTCATACAGTCTGATACAGATTGATACCAGGGTTTTATTAGACTCATTTTACAACTATCTAACAGTGTATAGGCTGGACTAATGACCAAAAAACTGGGCAAATCTATGACCTCTGACACCGTCTAACGCCAGATAGATAACTGAAATATATAATACTGTTGGGGTCAGTTTTTCAATCCAGCCAAATCGGTGAGTAGTTTTTTTTTAAAAGCCAGAAATATATAGATGTGTTATTGTAATTAACAGACTTTCTCTGCTCTCTTAAATCAGATGCTAGTCTCTTCAAGCTCAAACTGATTATATGTAATCCTGCTGAATATTTATGAGCACTGGGGATAGACAGTTTTCTGAGCTACGCGACACTCGGTTTAGTTTCATCCACAGCCGGTCTGTGCAAATGTTGCCACTCAAGTTGAATTTTTTGACACCGAATGAAATAAATGCATACAGATGAATGAAACCTGTGTTCAGTGGTATTCTAATCATTTACAGTGATAACAAACACAGCAGACTGAGGAACAGTTTTCCCCCCCAGGCCATAAGACTCTTGAACAGATAAATCATACGAATCTCACAAAAATTGCAATAAACAAGTGCAATACTTCAATCAATGAAATATGTGCAATATAAAAAAAAAAAAAATGCCTGTGCAATATTTTTTATAGTATCCAACCTCACTGCTCCCATATATATATATACAGTATATGCATCTATATTTATCTCAATGCCTCTTTATATACTGTATATACTGTATGTTCTTAATATGCCTTTGTCTCGCCTTTAGTATTTCTTTGTATTTATTGTATATAACTTACTTTTTTTAATGGAGCTTCCCAGCAAAAAGCATTTCACATGATTGTTTTTGTATAACCGGTGTAACAATCATCTTGAATCTTGAATTAGAAGAGACAGAAGATGCCATAGAAAAGCATGTAGGAGGTGAACATTGATGGCCTTGTTTGCAGGAAATTCATACTGTACATATTTGTAAAAAAAAAAGAAAACTCAAATGTCATATTTGATTTTTTTTATCTACTGTACTAAAAGGAAGCATGACCAAATTCTTAAAAGCTGCACAAATGTGTATTTTAGTAATACGAAAGGCTTTGCTCATAGTGACGAACCCGCGCAGAATTATCACCAGATGTTTGCCATAAAACGTCCTAAAATGATGAAATATGTCAGATGTTGAGTTTTCAGCTTGGTCTGCTGCTCCCAAGAAGCCAAAAAAAAAGAAGTCATTGATCAATGCAGCTTTAAATTGCTGTCAATAAAAGTAATTTATCGTAACCTTAATCATAATAATATGGAAGCACATTTCTGCCAGGAAAAAGAAATAATAGATGGAAGAAGTAGTTTTCATGGCCTCTTTAAGTAAAGACTTTATACTTTCTAAGTAAAAAAAAAAAGTCATACTTTTGACTTAGCAATTTATTTTCATGTTTTTCATTCCATATACTTCATCAGTTTTTTTTTCTTTTCCTGGTGGAAATGTGTTTTCATAAAGATAAATTAAAAGTACACAATAAAGTGTACATGATCAGTAGTCTATCTGTTGTAAAAACATCAGCAGCATCAAGTGAGATCAGATGTAGTTTGACTGTGTGATGAGTGACCAAAAGGCAATGATTACCTGTAATTCATACAATACATGAGGCTACGTGTCTGGCGATGTCTGCGATAGTTTTAGGGTTAGTAGTTATAGTCAGTTGCTGAGGAGTCGGGGTTTGAGATAGTGACATCATGGATTTGACCGGATTAGCTGGTCTCGGGTTCCTATAATAGCAGACGTAGGATCACCTGTCCCAAATCCTATCTGCAGCCATTACAAGTCAGAGAGCCAGAGCGCTGAGGGCTTGTTAACCTTCGAGCTCCGCTGTGGGATTAAGGTAACAGGAGGATTGGAGTGCACAGACACCCTGATGAGAAGCATATGGGAGATACTAACTCCACTAAATAAACTCCATACAAGCTTCCAACGCAAGGTTACTGGACGTTAAGACGATGGAAATGCTTGTGATCGAGCTAGAGATGTTCTGTATGCATGGGTCATTCATTCACATACTAATATTGAGACCTTCTAATTACTACAGGTCAAACAAACAAGAGCATTGTTCTACAAGATTAGAACAGGGCTTTACTGGAGTCAGTGAGAGTTTACTAGTCTTATGAAGTGCATTGCTGCTCCGACCGCCACTGTTTTTCTGACTTCTGAGCTCCTGAAAAACTCTATAAGTTGTTTGAAAATGTAACATAAAATGTAGTTAAAGGAAATTATTACACGGCTGTGTTTAATACTCGATCCTGATTGGTCAATCATGGCGTTCTGCGCTGTGTAATTTCTCTATAAAAGACCGTTGCTATGTATAGCAGACTGTTGCTATGGGCGCAGCTCTGATGTCGGACTCTGGAGGACCATTTTTGTGTCAAAATATTGATTTCTTCAGTAAGTAGCCGTGTAATAAGCGGGATAATGTACAGCTAGTGGGTCATTGTTGTGAAAGAATCCCCTTCAGGGCGATGAGAGACTCCTCCCCTCCGCTTCGTCAGTGCAGCATCGCCCTGTCGGGGGATTCTTTCACAACAATGACCGGCTCGCTGCACATTATCCCTTACTTAAATGTTATTAATAACGCACGATAAATAGCAATGATATGATAAATGTTGCGGCGCCTCTGGCCCTTCCTCGAGGCACGCCTCTTTGGGAACCACTGCACTAGAGTCTGCAGTGGTCAAATTGCCACAATACAAAACTGTTGGCTGAACAAACAACACACTGATGATTTCCATGTTTTTATAGGTTTGATAGTAATGGAGCTAAAATATAAAGTTCATCCTTTAGTCCAACTTTCATGAAAATCAATGAATTCGTTTTTCAAGATAACGTTGACAGACAGTGGCGCTAAAGGTCATGGTCAGGGGTCACCAACACCTTTCAGAATGATCTTCTGAGGACAGGGTTTTAGAAATACAGCTCTCCTGAATAAGTCTATTTATTTGGACATAGATATTTGGCCAGTAGGATATTAATGCAGTAAACTGTTCAATTATATTTTTTATAATTCTGTTTCAAAGCTGTCTTTACACTTCCAGAATTACAATTCTGGTGGAGAAATACTGAATCCTTTATTTAATTGTGTTTGCTCACAAAAAGTAGTCAAATTCAAATCGAATGAGTCTAAAAAATACTGGAATCAGCATCGTAGATAAAAAAAACCCCCATTTAAGACACATCGGGTTAGCTAAAGAAATGCATTAACACAAAGCCGAAAACAAAGGTATTTTTCTCAGCTGATAAATAAAAAGTTGATGTTGGGAGATCGTGTACTGTACATTTTAAACTATTGAATGTCAACTCCTACAGGTTGCTAAAGCCCCCAAAAATGTCCATGCAAAATACCAGGGGTGACCCCGAATAGTGGACTATTCGATGATTGGATCTGAGGAGCCTGATCACAGTGGAAGCATCGCATTGGCAGTAACATGTGGCTATGAAACAAAAGATCAATTCCATTCTGAATACATGGGGGTGCTGAATGTCTGATTTTACGCAGGATTGCTTGTTTTTTTTCCCAACAAATCATCGTATATAGCCTATTTCGGGATAAATATCAGACTACTGTTCAAAAATTTGAAAATAACTCATGCTTTCAATCAATCTCTTCAGTGTGCGTGAATAAATCAGCATGTAGACAAAGTTGCAATCTCCAAATTTGCAGAACCAATTTGTTATTAGTCCTATTTGTATTAGTTCTTACAGCTGCTGTGCATCACTCCCCCTCTCGCTCTCCCACCCCTTCTCTCTCTCTAAACCCAACCGGTCCCGGTTCTGCTCGAGGTTTCTACCCGCTAAACGGGGAGTTTTTCCTGGCCACAGCACATAACAATGCATGCTCATGTATGGGATCTCTTGTAGGGGCTCTAAACTATACAGTACGGTCTAGACCTGCTCTATATAAAAAGCGTCTTAAGATACTAACTTCTGTTATGATTTGACGCCATATAAAAATAAACTGAATTGAATTGAGTCGGAGCAGCGTCTTGGCCTCAGAAAGGCTAAATAACAACAACATAAGGCTACTGCTTCAAAATCAAAGAACAGGCCTACATGTGTTAATCAGAGCTCTCACATAAGAACGTTGTATTTCAAATATATGAATCAAATCAGCTGGGAGAGGCGCATAGAAACTGATTTGCGGCTTGCGGTCGTTGACTGTCCCTTCACTTCCCTGTCATGTCCCTTCTGTCTGTGGATTACTACAATGGAGGAAATTGAATTAGGGCTGAAAGCCCTGTCCATTATTCTAAAACAACAGCTAAGTACTCACATGTATCTCAGCCAATACTTTTGTTGTTTTTACTATTTTTTTTATAGATACATAAAGCTTAAGCACAGGGTGGCCAATGAGCAAAAAAACAACAACAAAAATGTAATAGGCAAGACTCGACCGATCAGATTCGACTATTTAAATTCTTCGTCAGGGACGCCATTAAAACATTCAGAGAACACGACCTCAGGGTCTTCTGTGGTAGCTACGGCCCGGTCTGAGAGCTGTGACTATAAAATGTAACAGTAGTGTATCTTTGTCTTCTCAACACGAACACTTCCTCAGTTTAAACTTGTGACGACCTGTAAGCCACAACTGTTTCCGAGCTGCAGCTCTGACTTCTAATGCTCTGATACTGTTTCTAAAGACAGCGGGATGGTAAACGGTCCACAGCAGGGATCAGCTGGGCACCTGACGGTGTCCTCAGAGCAGAGGACACCCAGCTGGCTGCAGCCCTCCAGGGTGCCAGCTTTGGTAGAGAACAGGGAGAAGCTGCGGCTAAGCTTTAAAAAGTGACATGAAAGCACCTTACACAGTTTGACTGACGATTGATCTCTGGTTAAGTGTAGTTCAAAACAGATTTCATATGCTTCTACATGCACACATTGCACAGCACTTAACAATGAGAATACAGAGCGGTTATTTCTATGACGTTTACTGTTTTTTTGCCTGCTCTACATGTCCAGGCATTACGAATCCACTTGGCTTCCACTACAGGTGCTTTCCCTGTGCACATTTGTTTCTCATTGAGAGTAAATGACTTCTTCCCCATCATGATTTCAATGTGCACGCAGCGCCAGCCTCAAAGCAGACGGGTTACCGCAAGGCAAATACAAGTAATCAAGGGAGTAAAGTCAAAAACGTTGGTACCGTAATTTAAAAAATGTTTTTCCACATGTTGTCATGGAAATGGACACTGTAATGGACACTGTAAACTGACTACTGGATTACTGTAAACAAATGATCTAAACAGCATTTGTATAGAAGTGATTTTGTCCCAAGCTTTTTGATCCATATAAGCGGTTGATCACTGTAACCACGATCACTATAATCAGTTTCCACTCTAATCAAATTACCAAAAACCAGCAGACACACAGTGAACCCTGAGCTTTTGGGGCCCCTGGAAGTCTGGGATCGAAAAGAAATGATGTCCTAATGTCTTTTCCTAATCACTTTTCCTTGACCTAGATGGAAAACACCATGAGGTCAAGGAAATATGTGAAGGAGAATTCCTGATTAACATCATTATTATTTTACCTTAAGTTTACAGTACATTTAATTTGTTTAAAGTTCATTTCACACGTGTTTCCCTGTTTTTGTCACTGAGTTTCGACCAGTTTGTGACACACTACACACTTTATAATTTACATACCAGAATTTTTCCATGCTGTACTGAAAACAAATTCCACAGACTCTGGTTGTGTGTTCATTGAAGTGAAGCTTAGTTTTATTTGACTGGAGCCCCAGGAAATAACCAGTATGCTACTCCTGTGCTGGAAAGCGTCTGTACTTGGATGTACCAGTACCTATCAATGACTGGCTAAAAAACACAAACGTCGGAGGATAGTGAGTACTACTCATCCATCTTGGTTACGTCTCTGGTCTAATCTGGAGCTCACAGCTGATGGGTACGTGGTTTGTTTACATGGTGTAACAGAAAGTGTATATTTAAAGGGACTGTATGTATGTTTTTACACGTATAAATGTTTTTAATCATTGTATTGCCAATGTGTGAACAGGTTTTAACCTAACTTAAAAAATAGGACCTTATATGACTGTTGGTTTCCTCTATCAGCCCTGTAAACTGCTTTTAATGTGAAGAATGCGGGATGTTTTTTTCAGGGAAAATCCAACGGATGTGACCTCATGCTCGCTTGTGAGTGCCTTTATTTCCAGCTCCGCTTACAGGGCTAACAATATGCAGCGATAGCTAATGTTCGGTTAGAAATGGAGTCTGCTAACGCCAACAAACGACCAGCCCCTACCACAACTCAGACTCCAATATGGCTATATGGCAATATCCATATTATGGCTATATCTGGTGAAACCCGTCTTGCAAAACAGGTGTGTGACCGACGTCTGAGGGAAAACTAGGATCAACATCGTCCGAGCCTGCGATTCATGGAGGGACCTTTGTTTGTTTATTTGGGTCAAAATCAAAACCGACCCCGAGCTGCCAAAATTCCTATTGGACAGGTCAGCTAACATTACTGCCAATCCATTTCTGATTCTTACATAGAGCCCCTTTAATGCCAGGATTAGACTACACAATATTTTTGATGGTTATGATGGTCACTATGTCAGATTAGACGATTGAGAGTCATAAAATCTGAAGACACAGAGTCACATGATTTTTTTTCCAGATTACCTGTCTCATGCACTACTGTCAGGATATAGTGACCGTTTTATATAAATAACTTTTTTTTAATCATATTTGCTCCATCTACCCACTGCAGCTTTAAAGGTCCCATATTGTAAAAAGTGAGATTTTCATGTCTTTTATATCATAAAACAGGTTTAAGTGCTTTTTAAATACTGTTAAAACTATTAAAACGCTCAATATACGGAGAAATACACGCAGCCTGTATTCAAAAACTGTGCGTTTGAAACAAACCAATTGGATTTCTGTCCAATTTGTGATGTCACAAATATACAATATTTAGACCATTTGACGGTTTTGAACGCAAATATTTGAAATGTTTCCCCAGTTTATTTCCTGTTGCGGTGTATGTCAACGAAATCAGCTGACAGGAAGTAAACATGGACCAAAGCTGTTTCCTAGCAACGCAGTTCTGTTGAAATGCGCTAAAACGGAGCGTTTCAGACAGAAGGTGAATACAGGTATATTCAGACAGACGGTACAAGAAAAATAATGTGTTTTTTGAACATTAAAGCATGTAAACATGTTCTAGTAGAAACCCAAAATACAAACATGAACCTGAAAATGAGCATGATATGTTCCCTTTAAAGGTCCCATATTGTAAAAAGGGAGATTTTCACGTCTTTTATATCATAAAGCAGGTTAAAGTGATATATAAATACTGTGAAAGTATCAAAACAATCAATCCACGGAGAAATACACATAGCCCATATTCAGAAACTGCGTTTGAAACAAGCTGTTGGGATTTCTGTCCATTTGTGATGTCACAAATCTACAATATTTAGACCATTTCACAGTTTTTAAACGTAAACATACTTAATGGATCCCCAGTTTATTTCCTGTTGCAGTGTATGTGAATGACATCAGCTGACAGGATGTAAACATGGACCACAGCTGTTTCCTACCAACACAATTCCATTGCCACTCCGTTGAAATGCGCTAAAACGGAGTGTTTCAGAGAGAGGGTTAATACAGGTATATTCAGACGGACAGTACGAGAAAAATAATGTGTTTTTTGAACTTTAAAGCATGTAAACATGTTCTAGTAGAAACCCAAAATACAAACATGAACTTGAAAATGAGCACGATATGTCCCCTTTAAATAAGGTGACTGGCACGAATTCTTCCAAGCAGGTAGACTACTTAACCTTAGATGTCGTACTTTTCTTCGTTTTTCATAATTGGACCTTGAATGCAGCAGCAGCACTGACTCCTGTGGATCAGTAGTGTCTCATGTTGTGTCTCATCTCTCTCGGCCAGTAGAACTGTGTCCCCGCTGCGGTGCCTCTGCTGAGGAGACACTGAAATTTGGTCAAACAGATGGATAAAGGTCAGTCAGCAGGAAAAAAAAAGCCCACGTGTCGGTCAGATTAGAATCGGGCCGACAGAGCTTTCCCGTTACACCGGTGTCCGTCTCATTGATTTGAAGGGTTGAAGGTGGATGACTGCTGACACATCCACGCAGTCAGCGAAGGCACAGCCGGGTGACGAGCCGCAGAGCGCGGCGCAGAGCGATGCGCGCCAGGGTCCGGCTGTAAGGCTCCTGGTTCCTAGGGCTGAACACCTGGACCACGGTGGGATACTACAGCATGTCTCTGCTGAAACAGCGGGGGAGAGAACTCGAGCGTTTCGACGGACTTTCTCTCATTTACTGGTACGTGGAAACTAGTTTCTGGCTTCAACTCCTGCTGCGCGTTTGAGTGCGCTCTAGAACGCAACAGGCCCGCAGAACTTCATTACGGGTTTGGCTAATTCGAGCCTCCTCAAACATGCCTGAAGACGTCAATAGTGGGTAATCAATATAGATTGGGCACACGTAAGCAATAAGGCTGTTGTGTTGATAAAATGTGGCTCACTTGTTCTTCCCACAGCCAGTGGAGGCTCGGCACAGAGCGGCACAAATATAGCGGATTAAGCACAAAGTTATTAAATTAAATTTGAAGTGTGTTTGTTTTCGGTATGGGTGTGATGCCGAATTTGCCCGATTACCATTATGGTTCATAATATGCAGTATGATCAGTGTTGACTAATAATGTGTGTAACAAAACCTTTGGTTTTTGAAAATGGTCATTTTTAAATATTAACTTTCACCTGATGGGAAGTGTGTGTGTTGGTGGGGATGAGATTAGGTTGAGGTGATTTGGACTGTTTTTTGTTTGTTTGTTTGTTTTTCTCTTTGCACACATAGATAGGCCTATTTTTTGTTTTTTTTTAATGGTGTCAACGTATTATTTATTTTTCTAATTTAGAATTTATTTTTAATTTTCTCAAAAAAAAAATAACAACACAAGATAGAATAGAATATATCTTTATCTTTATCTTTAAATGCAATCCACAAAAAGTGCAAGAAACAAACAATAACGTGCCTCTAAAACTATAAAAAAAATAATAAAAACACACATACCACACACACAACATTCACATTCTGCAGGTATTGCACGACTCATATCATTATTGCACAGTGAATATTTACAAGATGTTCAAGTTTTTGCTGTGTTAAACGGTTTTAAATATTTCAAAATGAAAGGAAAATTGTCATTTTGGTAACTTTACTGCTACCTTAGATTGTAACACTTGTTTTAATAATTACTCAATGTAAAACCCTGCAGATTAAGCACATTCAGAATTAACACTATAACAATACATCATGTGTTCAGTTAGATTTGAGTATTTAAGGAGTGGGGTGAAACCTCTTTAAGCTTAATGTTACTTCCAGTGTGATTTTTAAATTGCATTGACAAAATGAAACAACGTAATGCAGTGCCAATGACTGAGTTGTTATTATTATTATTATTATTGAACTGCCATATGGGGGTTACATTACACAATGTTTAGAGCCAAATAGGAAACACATTTAGCATCTATAAAGCAACATACAAATCACTTCTCTCAAGGCAAAATATGAACAATATGTGAGTTTTCCCAAATCAAACCAGCTAAATAAAGCTGAAATGTGAAAGTGGGGCAGTTTGGAGAGTTCATTTTGTTCTTGTGATCTGTCCTGAGGGGAGGAGTCAGTCAGCTAAATGTGTTGTTGCTGAGTGGACTGTTGAGGCTGGGTCAGCCGGGGGAGCGCTTAAAGGCGAGCTGAAGTGAGAGCGATGACTCTGTTGGTTATAGCCCCTCTTTCCTGGATGACACCCGCTTTTTGCCGGCCCGAGTCTCTCCCGCAAACAGAACCACCCCTAACGTTTCCCTCATGATTCTCTCCTCCCAGAAGTTACCCGAGCTCTGGGACTATTTTCTAATTTACGTCTCGGGAGCCCTAGAGTTTAATCCTGACAGCAAAGACATAGACCTGGGAATGTTTCCTCTCAGGATGAACCCCACCATTAAGACCAGGTAGGTGAGACACATGCAGGGAGAGAGTCAGGAGCAGCGCTGTGGAGGGATGTTTAATAATCTGCTGAGAAGCTGCTGCTGCTGCTTTAAACGGCTGCCAGGGGAGAGGTCAGTTTTTTAAAAAAAAGTCTACGAGGAGTGTCGGAATAAAGTCAAACCTGCACTTATACATGATATACAAGATAAAGCTCAGCCGTATTGAGAAAACAGTAGAATGAGTCATATGGAATTGTGATTTGTAGATCGGAATCAACATTTTGTGAGATTGCACACAAAGTTTTGCTGTTTTGTGGGAATACAAAGCAGAAACCGGTTTGTTACGTTTGTACGTCTGAGGTTTGTATTTGGTAATCTTTAGTAGTACAAAGAAATAATCGTAAACTCATCATAGATTCATATTAAAAATTGTAACAAAAAGCAGTAGTTTTTAAAATGCCTTATTTTGCGATTTACCGTAAACAAACTTTATACTAATAAATAAAGTAATGTACTCTTGATTAACACCTGAAATGTCTGTGTTAAAGGGTGGTGAACTCTATTTCACATGTGTAGATGTGACTGTAAGTCAGGGGTTGTGCAGAAGGTTGGTAAGGAAGGACTTGACTGGGTGGAATGGTAATGATTCATGGACATCCTGACTTATTTCTGAATTTGTATTCATGCAATGCATAAAACTGCCCTGTAGTCGGATAATCTGTCACTCAAACTGAAAGCTGTAGTAGAATAGATCTTGTAAGGATGTTTGGCTGCAGTAGTGGTTATACAGTATATGAAACCATAATGACTCCTAATGATTTGCTGAGAACAACAAAAAAAGCCAAATGTGGAATGAAGCGAGCATTGCACCGGTCAACAGGACTGTTCAGTATTGAAGACTGGAGTTTTCTTTAATGATCACTATAGCCAGGGTTCCCTACTTCATGTGTGGTCCGTGATCCACCGGTTCGTCTCTTTCATAGTGACAAATAACTTCTACTGAAGCTATAGATGATGTGTAACAGTAACCATTCTGGTGGCAGTGTGGTCTGATGGTTGGGGTCTTATTTTAGGACAGCATTAATAGCTTTCACACGTGTAGTGTGGTCCGCTGTTGCCTTTTAGTTCGGCTTTGTTTCTTCTTCACACTGACTTATTACAAGTGAACAAAGAGGATTCATTATGGGCTGACAGGTAACTGGGCAGTTTTGCTGATGTCATCCTGCATCATTAGCGTTACATCATATGATTGACAGCAGGTCATGCTGTACTGTACCAAAGAGTATAGAAGCAAAGAGATGAAGCGATTTAGCGCTCCGCTTGTCCATCCGTCCGTCCGGCCAAGCTACATTGTGCTCAATAGACTAATTCCATTAATCCCAAAAGGGCAAAAAAAACTTTGGCCCTACCTTATTAGGGGTCAAGGGTGAGCGGGGGTATGTTTTTGGAAATCTGCAGATATTTTTTTTTGAGGTAGATAAACTTCCCAGTAGGAACACTTAAACAGTCCTTATTTAAATCATTGCGTCCTAAAAGTAGTAAAATTAACTAACAGCTGAATTCAGAGTTATTTTCCTCGCCATAATGAACATGCATCAGACCCACGGGACTGCACCGTCCTGCATGCTCATATGACATATCGGGTTCTGACGGCTTCCTGCTAGCTGTATGCGGCTGTAATAATGGATATATTGTCTGTAATTCATCGCTTTTATTATCTTTTAATACACCCATGGACTGTATGCTGTGAGCCTCTGTACCGTGGTGGATGTATTAACATCTCTGTTCCCAAACAACCGGCTATCGGCCAGGAGCTAGTAGCGCTGGTAGCACGACATAAACAGGATTTAATGGAGTTGTAGGCTATTTACTAACACGCAGGGCAAAAGCACAGGACACAACCTCTTCTACATCCATGGTCTGTGGTCTACTGGACCCTCTTCTACATCCAAGGTCTGTGGTCTATTGGACCCTCTTCTACATCCATGGTCTTTGGTCTATTGGACCCTATTCTACAGCCATGGTCTGTGGTCTATTGGACCCTCTTCTACATCCATGGCCTGTGGTCTGTTGGACCCTCTTCTACATCCATGGTCTGTGGTCTACTGGACTCCATTTGGATCCTTGACATGAAAAAGTTAGAGATTGCGCTCAAAATCTGTGTGCTGGATTTTTCTAACTTCTATTAATAAGATAAGATATACTTGTATTGTCCTCATGGGGAAATGTTTCCTCTCATCTTATCTTATCTTATCTTATCTTATCTTATCACCGATATCCGATCCGGTATCGCATCCCTAATTTTAATTGTTCGACACAGGCCATTTCGGTAGAGACATTAAATATATGACAATAGAACAGAATTAATTGTTTTACTTTGTACGGCACTTTTTAGGCAGATGTTTTACTGGCGTCCTTTGATAATACAGCAGCCTCCTTCAGTCCAAAATGGCGGAGGCGTAGCTCTGCTGCTGCTTCCTGATGTTACAATGGAGCTTCCACTTATCAGTATAAGTTCTTTGACTGTACTGAACCTGATGTATTCATTGTCACTACGAGTTACTGTGTTGCTGCTACATTTCACTTGTTTTACTCACTTTTTAATGAGGAACTGTTGAAAGAACAACACATCTTCAGCTGTGTTCTACGGGCAAAATCTCACAAACAACAATGATCCTGCATGATTATAAATTAGATTCATACTGTAGCTCTCTTAGGAGATCCGTGAACGTTGATGATCAGCATTTAATAATAGTTTAGCTTTTGAATTAATGCTAAAAATCATACACCAGTCCTATGGTTAGTCTGCTTTGATTTCACACCACAAGTGAACCGCCCCCAAGCTGACTTGGAACTAAATAGGACAGGGGTCAGCAACCTTCACTATCAAAAGAGCCATTTTAAGCCAAAAAAAACTGTCTGGAGCCGCAAAACATTTGAGCATTGGCTGTGAAAGGTAACACAGCCTATAGGTCTAACTATATAGTATATAAGTCTAATGCAGCGAGGGCTTAAGTGCAAATGTACTACGAAGTATTAGGGCCACATTGAGGGAAAAAAAGGTCATAATATTACGAGAATAAAGTCATAACTTTACGAGAAAAAAAGTGGTAATATTACGAGAATAATATAACGAGAATAAAGTCATAACTTTACGAGAAAAAAAAGTCGTCATAATCATAATATTACGACTTTTTATCTCGTAAACCTATGACTTTATTCTCGTAATATTATGACTTTATTCTCGAGATCTCAGATTTTTTTTTCCCTCAATGTGGCCCTAATACTCCGCCGTACCGTTGTACCGTAGACCTACAACAATGATAAATAAAAAATGAAAATGTAAACAAAAAACAGTTATTCATTTCGGAGCCACAGGTTGCAGACCCCTGAAATAGGAGAAAATGCTTATGGACATTAAGCAGATTCTACATGTCGTTCCTGTTAATGTAGATGCTTTAATCTAATTCATTCTCTGTTCTGAAACATTTGAAGAGAGATACATGGAGCATGAATCACACACCACAGCTGCCAACACAGATCAAACAGGATGTTGAGAAAGTGGGACAGATGGTGCACTGCTGAGTACAAA